>NC_092772.1:30933675-31076175 GCF_047496795.1 Chiloscyllium punctatum
TCGAAATTGAATTTATTGTTTTCCAACATTGAACCAGTGAGACAATTTGATGCTGGGGACATAAAAATGCGAACATTTTGAAAATTGGGGAGGCAGCAGATGCCATCGAGAAAGAAGAAGCCTGGGCATCAACCATCTTGCTCCGCAAGAAATTAGGAAATACTCACTAATCATATATATTTTTTCATATGAAACATATTCACAGTAAACAGAAATACGACGACCCAGGGAATTCAGCAGCCAGAAGAGTAACATCACAGAGGACGGCAGTGGCTGTGTGGTTGTGAAATTAAGTTGATGTAATCTTCATAAGCGTCTAATTGAAACAGCATATTTTTATAGAGTTGGGGGCAGTTGTGTGGTTGGGGGGGGGGGGCTGGATAAAGTTATAAATAGTTGTGGTGTAATGTTCACTTTTACACTTAAAAATAAATTGGCGTTATTTTCTTTAAATAGTGGAACTTGGGAGTTCTCTGTCACTCATATTGCAACAGATTTCGAGGTGAGTTCAACTTTCCTGGGTGTTTTGTTTAATTAATAGAGGCGTTCACCACCATGTCATAACATTTGTAAAGACCAACCGAGAGCAAAGAAATAACACACAAGTAAGGAGTGAGAAGGTTAAATAGTAAAAAAAAGATTGTAAGAGCTTCTTTCGATATGTAAAATGCAAATGAGAGGCAAAAATGAGCATCTGATCGGTAAAGATTGACACAGGAGAGATAGTAATGTGGAACAAGGGAATGGCTGAGGAGCTGAAAAATTCCTTTGTGTCAGTCTTCACGGTTGAAAACACGAGTAATATCCCAAAAGACTTAGTGGACAGACCTGAGTAAGGTGGGCATCACCTAGGAGAAGGTGCTGGAAAAAAACTGAATGGCCTGATGGTAAGTAAATCACCTGGGCCAGATGGACTCCACTCCAGATTTCTAAGGCAGATAGCTGATGAGACGGGGAGGCGTTGGCGGTGTTCTTTCAGGAATCTCTCGAATCAGGGAGATTCCCAATGGACTGGAAAATCGCTAACGTAATACTCCTGTTTAAAAGGCGAGTAAAGCAAAAAAGGGAAAATCACAGACTGACTAATCAAAACTTGGCTCTAGGTAAGACCCGGGAATGCATTGTGAAGGATGAGATTTATGAATACTTGGATGTGGATGGTAAAGTAGGACAAAGTTACCATGGTTTCATCAAGGGGACATGCTAGAAAACATGCTAGAAAACCTTGAGGACGTAACGAGCAGCTTAGAACAAGGAGAACCAATGGATGTCATTCACCTGGACTTCCAGAAGGTCTTTGACAATGGCTACGGAGTAAGGCAAGGGCCCATAGTATTAGAGGCAAAGTGCTAGCATGGATAGAAATTTGGCTGTCTGGCAGGAAGCAGAGAGCGTCGATAATAGTGTCCTTCTCAGCATAACAGAGCCAGAGACCCGGGTTCAATTCCCACCGATGGCGACTGACTGTGTGGAGTTTGCACATTCTCCCCGTGTCTGCGTGGGTTTCCTCCGGGTGCTCCGGTTTCCTCCCACAGTCACAAAGATGTGCAGGTCAGGTGAATTGGTCATGCTAAAATTGTCCGTAGTGTTAGGTAAGGGGGATATGTAGGGGTATGGGTGGGTTGCGCTTCGGCGGGGCGGTGTGGACTTGTTGGGCCGAAGGGCCTGTTTCCACACTGTAAGTAATCTAATCTAAAAAAAAACAGCCAGTGACAAGTGGTGTTCCATAAGGCTCAGTGTCGGGACCACAACGTTTCACTTTATACATTAACCAACCAGATGAAGAAGTTGAAGGCATTCTGGTTAAGTTTGAAGGTGATACAACGATAGGTATAGGGACAGCTAACGTCAAGGAGGCATGGAGGCTTAAGAAGGATGTGGGTAGGTTAGGATAATGGACAAAGACGTGGCAGATGGAGTACAAACTGGGAAATTGTGGGAACATGAACTTTGGTAGGAAGAATAAAAACATGGACTATTCAGATGCCTGAAGTGCAAAAGGACTTGGGAGTTCGACTCCACGCTTCTCTCAATGTAAACTTGCAGATTGAGTCAGTGGTTAGGAAGGCAAATGCAGTGATGGAATTTATTTTGAAAGGATTTGAATTTAAAAGCAGGGATGTATTTCTAAGGATCTATAAGGCTCTGGTCAGACCATATGTGGAGTATTATGTGCTGTTCTGAGCCCCATGTCTCAGGAAGGATGTGCTGACCTTGGAATGGGTTCACAGCAGGTACACGAGAATGGTCCCAGGAATGAAAAGCTTAACATATGAGAATTTTGAAGATTCTGGGTCTGTTCTTGATGGAGTTCAGAGGGATGTGAGTGGATCTAATTGAAACATACAGAATACTGAATGGCCTGCACAGTGTGGATATAGAGAAGACTTTCATTGGTAGGAGATTCTAGGACCCAAGGATACAACCTTAGAGTAAAGGGAGATCCTATTAGAAAGGAGGTAAGGGGAAATGTCTTCAGCCAGAGAGTGGAAAATCTATGGAATTCATTTTCACAGAAGGCAGTGGAGGTCAGATCATTGAGTATATCTAAGATAGAGATAGTTTGCTTCTGGAGTATCAAAGGGATCATGGGTTACAGGGAGAAAGCAGGAGAATGGGGTTGAGAAACTTGTCAGCATAACTGAATGGCGGAACAGACTTGGTGGGCTCAATGGCGTCATTTATGTTCTTATTTTCGATGATCTTATGGTCGTAAGCTGCAGTCTGATGCTCCCGTTCTCTTTCTTTGTCCATCCTGACAGCAAAGTGTGAGATTAAAAAATCCCTGAGTAATATTTAACAAGCGTGGAGCATTCCTTATGAGGATTCATGGGAATCGCTCCACTGCTTGAAGGAAAGTAAATTCTGCCAATTCCAACTGTTCCAGGAAGAAGTCTCATACCAGCAGCTTGTTTGAGTAGAATAACGTCGGAGACAGAATAGCAGTTGAGACACATTATCTCTTTTTCCATTTGATATGAGTTGAAATATTATGAAACTCTGGAAACCATTCCTTCTTCTTTGTCATCTTCAGACATGTGCGATTGTGTATGTGTCTGTATGTGTATGACTCTGTGTCTCACATTTTTCGAGAAACTGACCTAGGTTACACTCCGAATTTGATGTAACCAGTGGAAAAGTGGTGTTGGAAAAGGAAGCAGTGACCCTCCAACAGAGCAGGAATGAGAAATTCTCATGGGGCTGTTAAAATGGGAATTCTCTTCTATAGACGTTTATTCCCAAGATGGCAGGTCAACACCACTATTTCCAGCGTAATTAAACATGGCCCATAAAAGTTGGCCTATCAACAACACCCACATTCCAAGAATAAATAAAAAAATGATAAACTGCAGCAGAATTAATTGGATGGGAACAAGACTGTTAGACCACTGCCTGGTGCCATCCAGAATTGTGCTGCCTGTGTACTTTGACTTTGTGCAGTTCCCTAGTATTGTGCCTGGGTGCTTGCATTTATTCAAAGTTGTGTTTTGCAACATTTGACAGACAGGTGAATGGAGGAAAATTGTGGACAGACAGAAAAGTGCTGCGCAGACCACACTCAGATCAGCCACGATCTTACCCCGTCTGTTCGAGCAATGACAAAGTGTCTAATTACCCACTGCTGCTCCTCGTCCTGTGTTCCTATGTTCCATTCAGTCCTTAACACCACCATAACAGGAGTAGATAGAGACCACTTGCACCAAATATCTGGTCCACAGTATTACAGGATTTCATTCAGTCCCTCAACACTGGGTGATTTGGTGTGGGTTGGAAAATGTGATGGGAAATCCAGGCTGGATACAAAAGAGGCCTCTCACCTCTTTACAGAGTGTCTCCTTGCTGCAACTGGTGCTTCATTTGTTGGTCATGTTGTCGACCCAGATTCACTGTGAATATCAGGTCCATATCTCACCCAGAGATAGCTCACCAGATACTTTTCTCTCACTGTCCTCAACATTCAATAACAGCACTTCTCGGTAAATTAAAACCATTCACTTTCCAATGACAGAATATGAGTGCATAAGAAACAGGAGTAGATAATTCCGATGCTCTCGCCATTGTATGCGATCATGTCTGACCTACTGTTGGCATTAACTCATCTTTAATGCCCAATTCTTCCCTCGCCTCAGCTCTCTGACAGATTAAAAATCAATCTACCTCCTCTTTAAATACTTGCAGTGATCTACCTCCCCTAACTTTCTATACCTGAGAATTCCTGACATTCACTACCCTCTATAAGAAGAAATCACTCTCCACACAGACGCCATCATGTATTAACATTAACAAAAGTTGTTAACTGACCTGCTCAGGTAAGAGGGATTGACCCCGATATCAAGGCAGGATTTGACTGAAGTTTTTATCCTCAGAGGCACTTAAATATTCAGAATCATGCATCCCGAGTGAAATAAAAATACAAGCCATGGAACTTATCATCTTCTTAGTGTCTGTGTAGAAGATAACGTGTGATTGTCCATCACCATCAAGGTTCAATGCAATTACCTCTTATTCTCTGACAGTGCTACAGATTAACCTTCACTCACTCCTCTTTTACCATCAGCTCAGGGATTATTCTGGTGTAATTCCTTGACACTGTCTCTAGAGCAATGAGAACATTCGTTCTCAGGATAAAACATTTGTCCATAATACCCCAAATACTGTCTCAACCACACTCTCAGTGATGATCATTATAATTCCTTTCCCACACTTACGGTCTCCGTATCTTTATTATGACATAAAAACCCATTCCGTCTCTATGCACTGTCACTGTTGTGGAATTTAAAAGTTCCTTACATCTGTATGTCAGCATCAGTAAATCCAGCACCAAAGGTGCCTGTGGAGATGAACATCACTCTTGGGGAGAGACTCAGTCAGAAAGATTGCACTTGAAATAAGGAATGGTCACCTACCTGAATGGAAATGGAGTGTAGGAATAATGGAAGCAAGCAGAGGAAGGGAGCTAACTTTACTTTAGTTCTTCCCTCACGGAATGTGTGCAGCCCTGACAAGGCCAGCATGTTATACGGATCTTGAACTTAGTGCCTTGTTCAGTTGCTCCACAGCACAGTAAAGAGTAAAACATATTGATTTGGGGTTGCACTGACATGACTGGGGAAGAATAACCATTGACTTCTCTGAAGGACAGGAATTAAGCAGATGGGCCTTTTTTTTATCACAAATGATGATGTTTTCACTTCAATTACATCAATTTCCTTCTTGGGTATCAACAGATTATTATTCTGTGCCTCTCGATTATGTGTCAATGATTTAAGCTGCATGCAGTGTCTGCCTGGCTGACAGAATCTGTGTAGTGAACAAGTTCAACATACTCAAGAGCAATTAATCTGCCAATGACGTGTGGCGAGAAAGGACTTGATAAGTTGTATCCAGGTTTAACAACGGCACAATTGATGGTTCTGAGGCTGAGGAGGAGACAGGGATATCATGATGGTGATATTGGAGAGAATTAGTGAGTGGGGAAGATATAGAAATGTAGATCTGTGCAGGGCTAGAAGGATTATGGAGTTTGAGAAGAGTCTGGTTCCTCCTCGCATATTGGTGAGCAATTTGTCATGAGTAATTTGCACGTTATAATTTGTGAGGAATAGAATATTTCAGTGGAATTGAAAATATTGACGTCCACCTTTCTAAATTTTAAATAATATGAGCAGCAATTCAGTCCAACCTGGCTTTATGAACAGATAGAATGACTTACCAGGAACACCAACTATAATGAGGATGGGATAGTAACCATTTTGAATAACCATCAGTGCACCATACAATCACAATGCTAATGAGATCTAAGGTTGAGAAAGCAAGTAAAGACCATCGGATAAACTCCTGCCCATTGCTGTAACATTCCAGTTTAATGTTCTCAGATTCTGATCCATTGCTGTCACATTCCAATCTAATGTTCTCAGATTCTGATCCATTGTTGGAACATTCCAATCTAATGTTCTCAGATTCTGATCTCTCCTTCCCCTCTCTCTAGATCTGCTGATCCCAGTTAGTGCTGTCGGTGATGCTCCCGCTGATACTATGGGATAACACATTGAACTGATTCCCTCATTAATAGAAGAGGAAAGTCCTCCAGTGACATATTTAGGATCCACGGGAGACTGACATCAATCTCAGTCGCTGAACAAATATCTCCAGTTAACCCATTTCAATTCAATATTTCTTATTAAAATTTTTTTTAAAAATATGATTAAAATTTACGCATTCTGGGTGGGATATGTGGGCGTGACAGAGGGAACAAATGTTAGGGCTGGTAGATCAATCATGTGTAAGTATTCAATCTGCCTTGGATATGGGAGCAATGCCAGGGGTTTATTAGAACATGAGCAAGCTTCTCTGTTTATAAATTGAAACGTATGCTCTTTAACTACTGATCAGGCATTACAATATCAGTAAAATGTTAAAAGAACTTTTATCGTCCGTGATCTGAGAAGAAAATGTCCCTAAGACTACGTGCGGTTGTAACAGACAACAACACGGTTATGTTAACAGGGAATTGTACCTTAGAGATAATGGAGACTGCAGCTGTTTGAAAATTCAGAGTATGTAAAGCATGGCGGTGGAAAAGGCACAGTAAGCCAGGCAACATCCGAGAAGCAAGAGAGTCGATGTTTCAGGCAGAACCCTTCTTCAGGACAGGCGAGGGGAAAGGGGGTTAAAGGAAAATGGGTGATGGGATGAGGCTTGGGGAAAGGTAAGTAATAGGTGAGCGAAGGGAGGAGATGATAGTGATAGATCGATGGGGAGTGTGGGACGGAGCGGTGGGAATTAAGATGGACATTAGGTCTCCTCTGGAGGGCAGATGTGAGTTTGTGGGTTGGATCTGGGATCTGGGTTGGCCAGGGGAAATTTGTAAATCAGTGGATCAGATGTTCATGCCGCGTGTTTGTTGGCTCCCGAGGCAGAAGATGATGTGTTACTGGTGACATCCTGGTACATCTCTTCTGAACCCACTTCAGCTTAACAATCTCCTTTCTATAACAGAACTGCACACAGAACTGCAGAAGAGGCTTTATCAATGTCCTGAACAATCTCAGCATGCCTGCTGAGCTTCTAAACTCAATGGTCTGAGCACTGAAGTAACCTGAAACACCCTGTGCCACAGACTTCAAAGCATTACACCTGCACCTGGGAAGAGAAATATTTGAAAGACAATGAAGAGCAACATGGTTTTTCCTGCAGAGGGTGGTGCTTCTATGGAATAAGCTGGCAGAGAAACTGGTAGAGGCTGGAACAATTACAGCATTTAACAGGCAACTGGGTGGCTTTATGATTAGTGGGATATGGACCAAATGGTGGCAAATGGGAGTGGATTACTTTAGAATATTTGGATGGCATGAACGAGTTGAAGGGTCTGATCCCTGATGCACATCTCTATGAATCACTGATTTAATTAATGAAGGTCTCTTTGTAATCCTCCGTTGTTCACCATTATACAAACAATGTCCACTGTACACCCAAACTTGATGTCATCCTCAAATTTGCGAAATATACCTTCTATAATTCTCATCTAGATCATTTATATAAATGACAAACAAAAGTGGACCCAACAATTTTGCCTCTGGATCATCGCTGCCCACAAGCTTCCAGTTCAAAAAACAACCATCCACCACCACCCTGTCTCCTGCCATTAAACCGATATACACAGAAACACACACGCAATCACACACACATACAGAGACATTGATGCAACCATGTTTTTTAAGACAAAGGTTAGATTAAAGCCACGATCAAGATTTAAGTGAGAAGGCGGGAAAATTGTGTTGAGATACACACCAGACAGTATCAAACTGCAAAGTAGACCTGATGGGCCAAATGGCCTAATTCCGATTCCCTATGCTCTGCAGCCTTAAGGGGTCAGGATTATTTTCCAAGGGTGCAGTAGAAGCCAAGTTTGATAAATACTTGACTCGACAGTCAATGGGACTGTGGGATACGTTTGACGGGCTGAATGGTATATGTTTGTTCCTATTTGCTGTGCCCTTGTTTCTGAAAAGAGTAAGTGATTTGCTGTGAGGTTAACACGCTTTACTATAAAAGGTGTCTCCCATTTCCATTTGAGATAACGTTGCTCCTTTTTGGATTGTGCGATCTGTGGTGTTCTCATCCCCCGGGAACAGTGAAGTTTGGGTCATTGAGGATATTCAAGGCTGACCTTGACTGACCTTTGATGGACAGAGGAGTCAATGTTTATTGGTAACAGACAGAAAAGGGGTCTTCAGCTACAATCAGACCAGCCATGATGTTTCTAAACTGAGCAGCAAGTTGGAGGGGACGAATGGCCAACTGCTGCTCCTACCTCACTCGTTCTTCTGTCAATTCACCCTTCGAGGCTGTTACAGAGGGAGAGAATGATCCCATTGAGCCAGTCAGCATCGTGACAATATAGCAGGGGGTGGCCATAATGAACTTCCATGGGGTTAAACAGGAATAGAATGAAGTATTCAAATCATTTCAGTAAATTACACAGCACAGGAAGACGCCATATAAACACCCCAGGCTGTTACACAGGAGCAGGGGCACCTTGGGCAGCCTCAGGAAATACAGAGAAGAGATCATTACTCATTTTATTTTTGGCAATCTGTAACTAGTGGAATTCTTCAGGGATCTGTGTGAGGTCATCAACAAATTACAATCCACACCAATGAGTTGGATGAAGAGGATGGAGCTCAGTTTGCTCATACATCAGGATAGTCAATCAATAAGATGTCAAATGGAGACAGAGCGTCTCCAATGAGACACAGACAGGGGGAGGGCAGCACGTCTGCAATGGGATACAGACAGGGGAAGACATAGCCTCTACAGTGGAATACCGACAGGGAAAGGGCAGACCGCCTACAATATGATACAACAGGGGGAGGGCAGAGCGTCTGCAATGGGATAGAGATGGGGGGAGGGCAGAGCGTATGCAATGTTACACTAACAGGGGAAGGACAGAGCGTCTACAATGGGATACAGAGACGGGAAGGGCAGAGCGTCTGCAGTGGGAGACAGACAGGGGGAGGGCAGAGTGTCTGCAATGGGACACAGAGAGGGGGAGGACAGAGCGTCTGCAATGGAAACAGACAGGGGGAGGGCATAGCGTCTGCAATGGGATAGAGACAGGGGGAGGGGAAAGCATCTGCAATAGGACACAGAAAGGGGGAGGGCAGCGCATCTGCACTGGTACACAGACAGGGGGAGGACAGAGCATCTTCAATGGGATTCAGACTGGGGCAGGGCGGATCATCTGCATTGGGACACAGACAGGGAAGGGCAGAGTGTCTGCAATGGGATAGAGACAGGGGGAGGGCAGAGCATCTGCAATGGGACACAGACGGGAAAGGGCAGTGTGTCTGCAATGGGATACAGACAGGGGGAAGGCAGAACGTCTGCAGTGGGACACAGACGGGAAATGGCAGAGCATCTGCAATGGGTTACAGACAGGGGGAGGGCGGGTCCTCTGCAATGGGATACAGACAGGGGGAGGGCAGAGCATCTGCAATGGGATAGAGACAGGGGGAGGGCGGATCATCTTCAATTTGATACAGACAGGGAGAGGGCGGATCATCTGCATTGGGATGCAGACGGGGGAGGGGCAGAGAATCAAGCAATAGCATACAAGACAGAGGACAGTTTTGAGCAAACCTTCAGCAGAAAAAAAGTACATTTCTGTGATGGGAATTTTCTGTTTTGGGGAAAAGACAAAACAGCAGAAAATTATTTAAATGCAAGGAGAATGCAGAACAGAGTGGTACAGAGGGATTTGTGTGTCTTAGTACATGTATCACATCAAATTAACCTGAAGATGCAGCTGGTGATTTGGAAGGTAAATGGAATTATTCTGTTCCGTGCAAGGGGTGTTGTGTTTGATCTTAGTGATGATTTTTTGCATCAGTACAGGGCATTGCTGAGATCACATCTGATGTATTATGTGTCGTTACAATTGCCTTAAATGATAAAAACAAAATTGCTTTCGAAACGTTTCATAGATTTTTCTCTTTACTCATTCTTGGGATGAAGGCCTTATGTTACGAAGAAGGAACAGTTCGACCTGAGAATGAGAGATGTTTTATTGACCATATAACATCTTGAGAAGAGTGTAGTTGGTGAATACCGGATGGATATTTCTTCTTATGTGGGAGAATAAAATTGGGAAAATAATTTAAGAACAAGTCAGGTTCAAAGGAAAGGTCATTGGACCGAAAAATTGAATTCTGATTTCTCTTCATAACTGATGCCAGACAGGCTGAGCTTTTCCAGCAATTTCTGTATTTGTTTAAGAATAAAACATATTCATCTCAACACAAATATTGTGAAGTCATCAAACGCTTATGTTTATATCATGCAGGCACATATTAACACATCTTCAAAACAAGTAGGGCCATTTATTGTTAATGAATTGATTTGGTGTATGACAACAGCAATAATGCACTGACCTGGAGTCGAGAATGTAATGGAGCCATATAGTTCAGACAATATTCAAGGAGAGCTCACATGGTCCCATTTGGGGCCTGATAACATTAGTGATTTAACTTACAGATAGAAAAATGTAGCCTATCTGTGAACGAACAGCCTATTGCTCACTTTCTCCCTCCCTGCCGCTCAGCACAGCAATGTGTGGGAGTGAAAAAAAGCCTAGTCGCCTTTTCTACTCATGGAGGATTCCTGATGATGATTCATTGGAATCTCCCCACTACCTGAAGCAAAGCAATTCAGCCAAATCCAACTGTTTCAGGAAGAAATCCCATTGTCAGAAGGTTATGCGTGACAAATAACTTCAGAAGTAATTATTCAGACTCGATATGTGAGGGGATCAGACAAGAGATTGTATGGCTGCAAATGGGAATCCAAGATGATGTATAGCATTCTCCGTGCCAGGGTTCAGGATGTCTCATACCGGCTGCAGAACGTTCTCACCGGGGTGGGGGAGCAGCCAGAAGTCATTGTGCACATTGGTGCAAATGACACAGGTAGAAGTAGTGATGAGGTCATGCAGAGTGATTATAGAGAGCGAGGAAAAAGAATAAAAGACAGGACCACGACAGTGGTAATATCCGGTTTATAAAACATAGAACAGAGAACATAGAAGAATACAGCGCAGTACAGGCCCTTCGGCCCTCGATGTTGCGCCGATCAAAGCCCACTTAACCTACACTAACCCACTATCCTCCATATACCTATCCAATGCCCGCTTAAATACCCATAAAGAGGGAGAGTCCACTACTGCTACTGACAGGGCATTCCATGCACTTACGACTCGCTGAGTGAAGAATCTACCCCTAACATCAGTCCTATATCTACCCCCCCTTAATTTAAAGCTATGCCCCCTTGTAATAGCTGACTCCATACGTGGAAAAAGGTTCTCACTGTCAACCCTATCTAACCCCCGAATCATCTTGTACACCTCTATCAAGTCACCCCTAAACCTTCTTTTCTCCAATGAAAAAACCCCAAGTGCCTCAGCCTTTCCTCATAGGATCTTCCTACCATGCCAGGCAACATCCTGGTAAACTTCCTCTGCACCCGTTCCAGTGCCTCCACATCCTTCCTATAGTATATCGACCAAAACTGCACACAATATTCCAGATGCGGCCGCACCAGAGTCTTATACAACTGCAGCATGACCTCAGGACTCCGGAACTCAATTCCTCTACCAATAAAAGCCAGTACGCTATATGCCTTCTTCACTGCACTATTTACCTGGATGGCAACTTTCAGAGATCTGTGTACATGGACACCAAGATCCCTCTGCTCTTCCACACTACCAAGTAGTCTACCATTAGCCCAGTAATCCATCTTTTTATTACTCTTACCAAAGTGAATCACCTCACACTTAGCTACATTGAACTCCATTTGCCACCTTTCTGCCCAGCTCTGCAGCTTCTCTATATCCCGCTGTAACCTGCCATATCCTTCCTCACTGTCTACAACTCCTCCGACTTTCGTATCATCCGCAAACTTGCTCACCCAACCTTCTAACCCTTCCTCCAGGTCATTTATAAAAATGACAAACAGCAATGGTCCCAAAACCGATCCTTGCGGAACACCGCTAGTGATGGCACTCCAAGATGAAACTTTGCCATCAACTACTACCCTCTGTCTTCTTCCAGCCAGCCAATTCCTAATCCAAACCTCCAACTCACCCTCAATGCCATATCTCTGTATTTTCTGCAGTAGCCTACCATGGGGGACCTTATCAAACGCCTTACTAAAATCCATATATACCACATCTACCGCTTTCCCCTCATCTACCTCCTTAGTCACCTTCTCAAAGAATTCAATAAGGTTTGTGAGGCACGACCTGCCCTTCACAAAACCATGCTGACTATCCTTGATCACATCATTCTTATCCAGATGTGCATAAATCCTATCCCTTACAATTCTCTCTAAGACTTTGCCCACAATAGAAGTGAGACTCACTGACCTATAGTTACTAGGATTATCCCTACTCCCCTTGTTGAACAAGGGAACTACGTTTGCTAGCCTCCAGTCCTCTGGCACTACTCCTGTAGACAAAGAGGACACAAAAATCAAGGCCAATGGCTCTGCAATCTCCTCCCTTGCTTCCCAGAGAATCCTAGGATAAATGCTATCAGGCCCAGGGGACTTATCTATTTTCACCCTTGCCAGTATTTCCAACACCTCTTCTCTACATATCTCAAAGCCATCCATTCTACTTATTCGTGCCTCAGTATTCATATCGACAACAATGTCCTGTTCCTGAGTGAATACTGACGAAAAGTATTCATTCAGTGCCTCCCCAATCTCTTCAGCCTCCACATGCAACTTCCCATTACTATCCTTGATTGGACCTATTCCTTCCCTAGTCATTCTTTTATTCCTAACATACCTATAGAAAGCCTTGGGGTTTTCCCTAATCCTACCAACTAAGGACCTTTCATGTCCCCTCCTTGCTGCTCTTAGCTCTCTCTTCAGGTCCTTCCGGGCTACCTTATAACTCTCAATCGCCCCTGTTGAACCTTCACGCCTCATCTTTACAAAGGTCGCCCTCTTCCATTTAACAAGGGATTCCAACTCCTTATTAAACCACGGCTCCCTCACACGAACCTTTCCTCCCTTCCTGGTAGGTACGTACTTATCAAGGACACTCAATAGTTGCTCCTTGAACAAGTTCCACATATCAATTACTTCCAGTGTTCCGTGCTAGTGAGGGTAAGAATAGGCGGACGTGGCAGAGGAATGCGTTGCTAAATAAATGGTACAGGAGGTAGGGATTCAGGGTTTTAGATCACTCTGATGTTTTGTGGGGCAGAGGTGACGTGTTCAGGAAGGACGGGTTGTACCTGAATTGGAAGGGGACTAATATCCTGGCAGGCAGGTATGCTAGTGCAACAAGGGAGGGTTTCAACTAGATTGGCTGGCGTGGGGGGCGGCGTGGGATCCTCAACAGCAGGGATACAAGTGCGAGGCTGGAAGGAGGTACCGTAATCACAAACAGTAAAGTGCAGAGACAGGTTCGGCAGGAACACGACAGGGAGCAAGGAATGCCTGTTGGATTAAATTACATCTATCTCAATGTAAGATGGCTGACAGGTAAGGCCGATGAACTCAGTGCGTGAAGAGGTACGTGGGACTGCGATATTATAGCCATTACAGAAACATGGCTAAGGGAGGGACAGGACTGGCAGCTTAATGCACCAAGGTACAGGTGCTTTATGCGAGACAGAGATGGTGGAAGGAGCTGTGGGGGGTTTCAGTTTTGATTAAGGCGAGTACCACAGCAGTAATCAGAGATAAAATAAATAATGGATAATCCATTGAGGATTTGTGGGGGAAGCTAAGAAATAAAAAGGGAATTATGATATTATTTGGGTTGTACTATAGGACCCCTAATAGTAAACGGGACTTAGAATAATTAAAATATGTAGAGAGATTGGGGAGACTTGCAGGGCCAATAGGATTGCCATAGTCGTAGATTTTAATTTTCCTAACATTGACTGAGAATTACATAGAATTAAGGATTGAGATGGGGTGTATCTATTAACTGTATTCAGAAATGTTTCCTCAAGCAGTATGTACAGGGAGCAATTCGGAAAGGGGTAAAGCTTGACCTACTCTAAGAAATAGGGCAGGACAGGTGACTGAGGTGACAATGGGGGAGCACGCTGGGACCAGTGACCCTAGATTTAAAATACTTATGGAGAAGGACAAAACTGGCCTGTGAGATCAATTTCTAAATGGGGGGAAAGTGAATGTTGATGGAATTAGATAGGAGCTTGTTGGGGTTGGTTTGAGGAATTTGTTTAGAGGTGAAGGGACCTCCGGCTAGCGGGAGGCCTTTAAAAGTGAAATGACTGGAGTTCAAGGTCTATATGTTCCTGTGAGGGTAAAAGGCAAGGTTGGCAGGAAGAGGGAATCCTGGATGGCAGGAGATATTGAGGTTTTGACAGGCAAAAAGGAGGTGTGGCTGAGGTCCATGCAGCTGCGATCAAGGGAATCCCTGGCGGTGTGCAGGGAATACAGGATTTTACCGAAGAGGGAAATCAGAAGGGCGAAAAGGGCGCACACGATAGCATTGTCTGAGAAGATTAGGGTGAATCCAAAGAGGTACTTTAAATATATTAAAGTTAAATGAATAACTACATGAGAATATGACCCCTCAAGGTCCAAACTGGACATGCATGTCTAGAACCATAGGAGATGTGTGAGATTCTCAATGGATATTTCTCCTCTGTCTTTCCTATGGAGAAATACAAGAAGACTTGGGAGGTTAACAAAGGTCGTGGTGATATCTTGGGGTGAGTCAATATCACAGGAGAGGACTTGTTGGATGCATTAGAATGTATGAAGGTGGATAAATCTCCTTCTCCTAAACAGATGCATCCAAGAATACTGCAAGAGGCTCCAGAAGAAACTAAGGGGACCTGCGTGATATTTTTGCATCATCGTTAGCCGCAGGTTAGGTTCCAGAATATTGAAGTGTAGCAAACGTTGTGCCATTTTTCAAGAACGGAAGAAAAGAAAAAATTTGGGAACTATAGACCGGGAAGCCTAACATCTGCAGTAGGTAGGTTACTTGAGAGGATTCTGAGGGATAAGATATGCACACGTTTGGAAAGACAGGGTTTGATGAGAAATAGTTTATTTTTTTCAATTTCCTACAGTACAGAAACAGGCCATTTGACCCAACAAGGCCACAACGACCCTCTGAATAGCAACCCACCAGGTCCCATGCCTCTAATCTATATTTATCCCTAACTAATGCAAATAAGGCGGTGGCCAATTCACCTGACTTGTACATCTTTGGATTGTGTTAGGAAAATGACGCTCCCAGAGAAAACCCTCGCAACCTCAGGGAGAATGTGCAAACTCCAAAAGAGAGTCACCCGAGGGTGAAATCAAACGCGGATCCATGGCACTATGAGTAAGCAGTGCTAACCACTGAGCCACCATGCCACCCTTGCTTTTTTCAACGCAGTTCAATGACACAGGGACAAAATCTATTCTGTGTTGCTGGAAAAGTGCAGCAGGTCAGGCAGCATCCAAGGAGCAGGAGAATCGACTTTTGGCATGAGCCCTTCTTCAGGAATCATCCTGAAGCACTTCCTGAAGAAGGGCGTATGCCCGAAAGGTCGCTTCTCCTGCTCCTTGGATGATGCCTGACCTGCTGCGCTTTTCCAGCAGCACATTTTCAGCTCTGAACTCCAGCACCTGCAGTCCTCACTTTCTCCACAAAATCTATTCTGCACGTTCGAATGCCACAAACCATGGATAATTTATTGTCCATTGAAAATGTCATCTTACTATTATTTATTATTGTTTGTTGTTATTTATTTTAATAATTATTGTTGATAGTTGTTTTTAGACTGGAACGATTGCATGACTTTGTGAGTTGTAGGTCATGCCTCACAAATTTGTTTCAGTTCTTTGATGAAGCGACCAGGAATGTTGATGAGGGTAGCGCAGTAGACATAGTATGTATGGTTTTCAGTAAGGCCTTGGACAAGATTACTCTTGATAGGTGGGTCTGGAAGGTTAGATTCGCATGGAATCCAGAGGGAGATGACAAATTGGATGCACAATTGGCTTGATGGTAGAAAACAGAGGGTTATAGGGAACGATGCTGTCTGACTGGAGGCCTGTAACACATGAAATGCCTCAAGGGTCAGTGCTAGGCCCATTGTTGTTTATTATCTAGTTCAATGATATTCTTCAGTCTGTATAAGGCATGATTAGTAAATTTGAAGGTGACACTAAAATTGGTGGTTTTATGGACCAACAGCGCATGTTCAATTCCCCACACAGACAGAGGTTGCCACGAAGGGCACACCCACTCAACATCATCCTGTCACCCGAAGTGTGATGACCCTTAAGATAAACCATAATTTGTGGTTTCACTAACGAGAAAGTGGTCCTTTGGGACTCTATTTTATCCATGTTAATATTTTAATTTTTTCAAAAATATTTTTATTCAGAGAAAATCTTTTTAATGCTTCGATGAACGAATAAGCACCCAACTCAAAAAACAATGCAAATTGAACACAATTACACCCATGTGCATGTACATAAAGAAAAGGTAAATCAACGGACCGAAGAAAAATAAAAAAAATAAAAAAATCGAACAGTAGAACTCAGTGTAAAAAAAACTATAGCTCTCAACCTTCAAGAGCATTAACTAATACAAGTTCATTTGTTCGTAATTCCTCCTCTCTGGACATTAGATTCATTAGTCAAGTTCGTCATAGCTATATACAAGTCCTTATTAGAATGACAGATCAGCCTGTACCTTGGTAATACAAAAAGGGCTGCCATGTCTTATAAAAATCCTCTATTTTATGGTGCAACATACCTTTTAAAAAGTCCAAAGGGCTATGCTCCATGACGAGGTTATGACAAACCAATAGACCCAGGGGGTGTTCAGACACCGAATGCAACAGAACTTTTTTTCTGAACTCAGAGAGTGAGGGTATTGAAGTATTTTTTCTTATGCACATCTGAGTAAGGTAGACTGGGCAGGCCCAGGAAAAGGGAAACCTGATCCATCTCCAATTCGGTCCGCAAGATCCTCTCCATCCCAGCGAGCACACCGCTCCTATACCGCCGGTGGAAGTTCAACAAGCAATGAGTAAGAGTGTCCATAGTCATTTTGTATTTAAGACATACTCCATCTTGAATTTTGAGAGAGTGTCTGGGGCCAGACAGACTCTATGAAGAATCTTCAACTACATGGCAAGAGTCTTCTTGCAGATTGAAATCCTTCTTGCATTTACACAAATATCCTCCCCTGTGTCCAAAGAGATCTGAATCCCCAACTCTCTTTGTAGACCTCAGAAAGTCACAATATCTCGTCTGAGAGGTCACTCTCCAACAAATGATAAAGGGTACTGACAGAGAGTGTGTTCTTAGCAATAAGCACCCTCTTCTCTGTATCGGATCTGTACGGGTCTGTTAAAAGCGTGTTTCTTTTCTGAATAACATCTCTGATCTGATAAAAAGAAAACAGAAGAGATCTCTACTCGGTCGTCCATAGTTACGACTTATTTGATCAAAGGACATCCTTGTTTCTACCTCAGATAAACAATCAAAGGAAGATACACGCACGAGTTGTCCATAGTTTAAGCATGGAATCCAGTATTCCCCATCGGAAATATGGTACACCACGCTTTGGGGTAAGAAATGAGGTTTGGCTATGTTGCCCTCGATCGGACACATTGCCCTCCCTACTTTAAAGTTGTTGATATTTATTGGGAAATGGTAATACTTCGTAACTGTCCTCATTTTGTCTATGAATAGCAGACTAATAAGGGAGCACTTTGCCTGAGAAGCTTCAATATCTAACCATATTGACACCGAGGCCTCATTAACATCAGGTAAAGAAGAGCTTAATTGATAGCTCATAACATCCTGGAGATCTACTCCCCACAAACTGTGGGGTTGTTGTAATTTGTTTTTTTTTATAAGGGGTCGCTTATGGTGACAAATCAGAGCTACATCATCCATTTAATCTCCTAAATGTCTGTCTGAGAAACATCAAAGAAAGCATTCACACGGGGTATAGCAAACAAGGGAGGGAATTCATGTTAATAAGAGCTATCTGACCCAGCCAGGATATTGGAAATATTCAAAGATCTTGTTTAATTTTGTCAAACAAATGGACAAATCACACTTTAAATATAAGTCCAAAGATAGGATTAATGAATATACCCAAATAGGGAACATCCCCATTACCCCCTGGGACCACTGAAAAGGAAATCAGGATTCTCCCACGGCATCAGGTGTTTCCCTGAGTTTGCCCAGAGGCATGGCCTCTGACTTCGTAAAATCAATATTATAGCCGGAAAAGGCACCAAACGAACTGATGCATTGCATGAGGTGAGGTACCAAAACTGTGGGATTTAACAAAAATTTAAGACCATCATCTGCAGACAATGTAATCTTACGTGACTTCTATCCCACTTCTGTGGCAGATATGTTTGGGTCCCTGCAGATGGCCTTCACCAGTGGCTCCATCACCATTGTGAACAACACTGGCGTAAACAACATTGTCGACTGCCTCTAGAAATATTAATTTTACAGGATCGCACACAGAGGGTCATTTTCAAGGACCCTCACCCACTTGATAAAAACTTTGCCGAGACCAAACCATTCTAACGTATAGAAGAGATACAGCTACTCAACCCAAGCAAACGTCTTCTCTGCATCTAAAGAGATCATTAATACCTGCATAATTTCCTGTTGACACGCTTGGATCATATTGAGTAATCTCCTAACATTGTTGGAATATCTGCAGCCTTTTCTCAGCCGGTATGGTATACTTTGACAATGGAAGGATAAATAGTTTCCATCCTCAATCTAAGGGACTCAGACAGAATTTTGAAATCAACATTTAGATGTGAGATAGGCCTATAGGAAGCACAATCTTTCGGTGTCTTCCTTTTCTTCAGAATAAGAGAGATATGAGCCTCTCTTAAGGATGGTGGGATGCAGTCGTGACTGTGTGAGCGACGAACATAGTAAACATCAGATCTGACAACAGGTTTATAAATTCCTCATAAAGCTCACGTGGACATCCGTCAGGACCGGGTGCCTTTCCGCCCGGAAGCTGCTTTACACCCTCCAGCACCGACAATGGTGAATGAAGGCAAGACACTTATTTGGGGGTTACCCCTGGAAGGTCCAAGTTCTTGAAGAAAGATTCCATCTAAATCCATCTATCCCCATAATGCTTAGTCTGATATAAATCGGAGAAAAATCTCCGAAATGCTGCTTTAATCTTTATGGGATCATAGGAAAGGGTCCCAGTACCTTCCCGAGTTGAGGTAATGGCTTTGGGGTTCTCTTTTTCATCGCAAGATAGGCTAACTACTTGCCCGGTTTATCACCATGCTCAAACAGCCTTTGCTTTGCAAAAGTAAGTACCTTCTTGACTGTCTGTTTGAGCGTGGAATTCACTGCAGACAGAAGCGTTGTGATCCTCTGCAGCCTAGCCACTGAGGGTCTATCAAAGTATGCCCTCTCGGCTGCCTTTAACCGTGCTTGGAGCAAGTGTCCCTGCTCCAGCTTCTGCTGCATCCTAAGGAATAATTATTCCTTTGGCATAAGCCTTAGCAATTTTCCATAGAATGGATGGGTTACTGGTTGAATCTAAATTAATGGCTAAGAAAGATCTGAATTCATTACAGAAATACTCAATGTACTTACTATCCTTAAGAATAAAGGGATTCGCCAGTGTCTCGAACCTGCTATATTGCCCTTCATCTTAACCAATAAGTATACTGCTGCATTGTCACAAATGGTAATATTCCCAATTGTACAGAACACCACTGAATCGAAGACTGCTGCAAGGTGAGGAAGACATCAACACTAGTGTGGCATTTCTTTGGTTTAAATAAGAAAGTAAAATCCCTATTTATGAGGTGGATCTGCCTCCAAACATCCACCAGCCCCAGTTCCACACAAAAATCCACTAATTGCTTAGATTGGAAAGATGGTACTGGGAGCTTTGGGGCATGCTGTCCGCCATGGGTGCAAAAGACAATTGAAATCTCCTCCTACGATAATGTACTACGAAGAAAGATTGCTTAATTTGGAAAATGCATCGATCAGGAATTTATGGCAGTGAGCCAGGGAGCAATAAACATTCAAACTACTGCTTTCTTCCACATATATCTTCGAGGATTATGATCCTCCCGTGGGTGTCTAATACAATCTACTAATTTAAATGAAAGATTCTTCCTCACCAGTCTGGCTTCTCTCCTATTCCTAGTGTTAAAAGACGAGAAATAAACCCGATCAAATCCACCTTGCTGTAATGTCAAATGTTCCTTGTTATCAAAGTGCATCTCTGCAATACGACAATATCCACCCTCTCCTTTTTCTTAACTGGCGAATGGCTCCCCTTAATGTTCCAGATACACCATTTAAGCATGACATTAGCCATTACACACTGAAACAATATTTGAACTCCAGAGAGGAAGAACTCGAATTACAAATTACTGAGCACCAATGAAAAAAGAATCATAGAGCTTAAAAACAAACAAACTAATGCTACTACAACTAACAAGCTCTCAAAACGTTCCAAAACTAAATACATTCTAAAACAAAAAAAAATACGAAGTGCCAGTGGCACTCAGGAGGGGCATTTACCCCCTGCCGACTGGGGGCATTTGCATGTCACAAATCTCTATCTTCTGCCCCATTATCAATACTGCGTCCAGGGCAATTAATCACAAATATCGGGACAGAACTGCCCTTAGGTAGGTATTCAGTCATCACGATCACCTTCATAACTCTCTCCAGCTTGAGCCGAACCCGACACACAAACTAATCAAGAGAAAAACGAGTAGTATTACTAATGAAGAAGTTAAAAGTGTGTACTCTACCCACCCCCGACTATAATTTAACACTGCTTAATACCAGAAACGGTCAACAAACTTTCTTTTTAAAAAGGGAAACAAGGTTATCGCTTTCCATTAACGCATCCAGCCTACTTTAAAGTGTCCACAAAGTTTTCGCATCTTCTGGAGAGTTAGTGGATCTATTGAAAGATCCACTAGTGCATACGGAGAACCGCTGAGTCCATTAAGGAATATTGAATCTCAAGTTACCTTAATCTTCTCTTGATATCATCAAAAGATTTCCTTTTCTGAATCACTGCCGCTGAAAAGACCTGGAAGAACATAATCCTGGAGGCCTCTTCGGGTCTCTTCCCTGTGTTCTGGAAGCTTCCATAAGTCTTTGTTTGTCCCTGCAACAATGTAATCGCACAAGGACAGGGTGAGGGCGTTGGACTGAGCCTGACCTGCGCACCGTAACCCGATGAACTGTCTCACTCTTCACCCATCCCTCTTCAGCTTCGAAGTGAAGGAATCTCTGCAGCCAGTTCTCTCAAAGAAAAACTCACTGACTGATCACCTTTTGTCCGGTCCAGCAGACGGATGATATGAACACTCTTCATCCTGCCCCTTCTCTCGAGGTCGTCACCTTGTTTAGTTAAGGTACGGACCGATTTTTCAAGGGTGAGGATCTGCTCCTTACAGAAATCGATCACAGTCTCTGCATCTGCAGTTTGGCTCTCGACCTCATCTGTTCTGTTTCCAAGGCTTTCAAGTTGCTGTTCATGTTTTTGGAGCTGAGAGTGGTTCTATCTTCCTGCTGAGTGTTTCTTCAATCAAGTTTTCAATCATTTCCTGTAACTTGGTGAACTCGGTGACCAGGTCCTGATGAGTAACTGTGTCTATTGAATGAGCAGAGGGTGTTACAGGTGCCGCCACAGGCATGCTGAAAGCTTCTGACGGGTGCGCTGTGTTCTGATGTTCCATTCAGCCCTCCGGACCTGCTACAAACAGGCAGATCGAAGCCACGCCGATGGTTAGGTGTTGTTTTGGAAATGCACTTGGAAATTGCAGGCTTGGTCAAGAAGTGGCCCGCAGCCGTAATCCCTTTTTCCATGCTTCCCCACTCTGTAATTTCTGCTCTGGAATTGCTTTGAATGCAGTTCCCATATCCCATCCAGGGTTAACTCAGGCAAATTTTCTCCTCTCCCGAATGCAACATAGTACAACACGACTTCCAGGAAAACAACCAATTACTTTCCAAAAGCATGACATAAAAAAACTGAGAAGTAGGAACATGAGACGGCTATTCGGCCCCTTGAGACTGGATTGTCATTCAATGAGAACATGGCTGATCTATTTCTGGGCTCAACTCCACTTTCCTACTCAATTTCCTGCATCCCTCCACAACTCCCTGGGTTAGGGAATTCCAGACATTCACTACCTACTGAGAGAATGCATCATTTTTCACCTCAGATTAAAATCGATGTCCCTTATTCAGTATCTACCACCTCGAGTTCGAGACTCAGGGGAAACACCTTCTCAGCATCTACCTTGTCAACCCCCTCTGTATCTTGTACATTTCAGTAATATCACCCTCATTCATTTCAACCACAATGAATAATCTCCTCACCATTTTAAATGTATTCAATAATTCAACCCTTCCATCTCAGGAAGCCGCCCCATGAACCAAACTAGTTACTTGCTGCATCAGCATGCAGACGTTACGTTTCGTACTCAGGAACACTCCAATCTCTCTGTACTACTCCTGTTTTGGGAGTCCTCTTCATTAAATAGCAGCCTGCATTTTGGTTCTCAAAGTCATTCACAAACTCCAATGTATATTGCACTCAGCTCCCGCCGTCAGGCTATCAGTATAGATTGTACATAACTGATGCCATTAGCCTGATAATTGTGGTAATCCAGTAGATACGTCTTTATCATAAAGATCCATTAATCCTGACTCTCTGATTTCTATGTGTTAAGCAACCATTATGCAAATATATTATTCATCATACTACAAGCATCTGTCTTGTGTCGGAACGTTTATTTTGTGATACCTTGTGAAAACTTTCTGGAAAGCCTCATGTTGACCAGTGGCCTTTATCAAATCTGCTTGTCACTTTCTCAGGGATTCCTGATGAACGGTTCCTGCCCGAAACATTGACTTTCCTGCTCCTCGGATGCTGCCTGACATGCTGTGCTTTTCCAGCATGACTCTAATCTTGACATTCTCAGGGGTCTCCAAAACAGAATTTGTATGATTTTACAGAGCAAAAATAGTTTCCCGTTCACAAAACCATGCCAACTCTGCATTAAGCTTTTCTAACTGCCCTGCAATGCCTTCCTTAATAACAGGCTCTAGCAGATTCCCAGCAATAATAGTTAAGCTAAATTGTTCCTGCGTTCTGTCTCATTCCTTTCTTGAAGGCAGGCACCACATTGGAGGTTCTCCAGTTTCACTAGAACACTCCTGGAATCCAAATTTCTATGGAATATTTCACACAATGCCGCTGGTCACTGTGTGACCACTTCTTTTAAAATTAACTACGAATTACTGCTCACCTGCCTACCCTTATTCTTATCTGTTAGGTAAATACCTTATTCCTTTTGTTAGAGACAGTTCAATAACTTCCCTCCTGTTACCATTTTGTTTTTACCATTGACATGCTTACAGTACCTTCCTCATGAGGAGTGATTTAAAATACTAGTGTAAATTATCTGCTTGTTCCCTGTGGCCAGTTCTCCAGGCACACCCTCCTAATGGCCTCAATGTACGTTCCTCACTTCACTACTGCTTCATCTCACACACACATCTTCAAGCTTTTTTTTATGTGGACAGAAAAGCTCATGATGTTTGTTTTAATATTTCTTACCAATTTATTACATCATATCTTTTCGTACATTTTCCTCAGTTTCTACATCCATACAGTCATATCGTGCACAAACAGACCCTTTGGTCCAACATGTCCATGCTGACCAGGTTTTCTAAATTATACTAATCCCATCTGCTTGCTCATGGCCCAAATGCCTCTAAAGTTTTCCCATTCATATGTTGGTCCAAATGTCTTTGAAATATTGTGGCTGTACTTGCATCTCCCACTGTCCCTCTGGCAGTTCATTCCATAATACATCACACTCTGTGTAAAAAATGTTGTCCCTTTGTCCCTTTCAAGTTTCCCTCCTTCCACTTTAAAGCTATGCATCTGTGTTTGAACTCCCCAATCCTACAGAAAAGACCTTCGCTGTTCACTCTATCCATGCCTCCCATGATATTATAAACTTCTAGAATGCCACCCTTCAAACTCGTACACTCCATCTGATACTAGCTTCAAGATCAAATGTTTAACAATAAGCACTGTAAATCTGAAAGAATATTAAAAATGAAAGGTGTAGAAAACAGCTCAAACTTCATACTGTTAGTTTTGCTCTATGTTACAAAACTAAGGCAGCACGAAACTCTTACTCGTGCCAATAAGAGCTCAAGCACCTGAATTCCATAGTGTGAAGGCAGTGATGATGTCTACTATGAAAATGTATAGATCTAGATCTATTTAATACCATATGGTCAAATTCTCCCTCATGTTCTCCCTATGGCCTTGTGTGGTTGTGTCTTCTTCATCTTACACTCAACGAGAGAGAACCCCTTTGCCCCATTCACACCTTAATTTAAACCCATTTTGCATTATCTTCTCCTTCACCACTGATAATAGCCCGTTTATCTTTTGCCACGCCCTCTTTTCCAAGTCGCCCATCCCCCATCTCCGGCAAGGGATTATAAAGCCATCCCTTTTCAGTTCAGAACAAGTCACATTGGACTTGTTACGCTAACACTGTTTCTCTGTCTCTGCAGATGCTGCCAGACCTGCTGAGGTTCTTCAGAAACGGATAGGCACAGCACAAATTTTCAATGAAACAAATAACTATGGATACTGGAAATAAATACAAAATAAATACAAAAATTGCTGAAGAAACTGCGGGCTTTGTAGAGGGCCACTGGACTCAAAGCATTAACTCGACATTCACTACAGAAGATGCCGCCAGAGCTGCTTTATTTCTTCAGCAATTTCTGATTTTGAACAAGTTCCAATGACGTGTTTGAAAGCTGCTCAAACATCCTGTCCAACACGGAGCGCCCTACACAGGGAACTGAAGTGCACACATTTATTCACTCAGAAACTGCATAAGGCTGACATCACTGACACCACAGCGCTCTTAATCATGGTCAGGGAGAAAACCAGAGGGAAACACATTTAATTCAAATGCAGATGGCACGACAAGCAAGGAAAAGATTCAGATGAATATGTTAAAGGGTTTGAGTAATGTAACAAATTGGAATCATGGAACCAATGAGAACCATCAGCAGAATGAGAATATGAAAATTGAAATATTACTGCATTAAAAACCAGGAGCGGTCACTGAGTACACGGCTGATCGGTGACTGGGTCTCGATGTGAACTGGGGGAGAGTCAGTAGAATTGAATTGCAGATATTGCAGCTCAAACTGGGATTTCACGTGATGCTGTAGACAACAGCAGCAACAGAAGCAGGATTGTATTTAAACATAATCTGTATCATTTTCCCCAGGATATTCCATCAGTCTACCATTATCATCAAACCGAGTGATGGTTCAGTGACAAGTGTGGGTGAACATGCCAAGGTCAGAACCATGTGTACCTAAAGCTGATGACAAACCATCAAAGCTACGGCGCTTGAGTGGTTTCATTCCAAAGAGCAGAACTGACATCTGATAGAGAGGACGAAATGATCCCAAGACCAACAAATCAGATCTAAGATCTGCAGTCCTGCCACATCCAGACATAAATATCAGTGTAGTATTAAACAACTTACTGGTGGAGAGGACTCCAGAAATATCCCCATGCTAAATAATGAAACAGCCCTGTACATCAGTGAAAATGACAAGGATGTAGTATCTGCACCATCCTCAGCCAGAGGTGTTGAAAGGATGATCCACCTCATCCTCGCCATGATATCCACAGAATCACAGATGGCAATGTTCACCCAATTCGATTCGCTGTACGTGACATGAAGAAACCGCTGAACACAGTAGATACGACAAAGACAATGGGCCATGACACCATTCCTGCAATAGGACCGAAGACTTGTGCTGCACAACAAGCCGTGTCCCTGGGGAAGCTGTTTCATTCCAGCTCCAACTCTGACAACTCCATGGCAATGTGGAAAATTATCGAGGAGAAAGTGAGGACTGCAGATGCTGGAGATCAGAGCTGAAAATGTGTTGTTGGAAAAGCGCAGCAGGTCAGGCAGCATCCAAGGAACAGGAGAAGAAGGGCTCATGCCTGAAACGTCGATTCTCCTGCTCCTTGGATGCTGCCTGACGACTGTGCTTTTCCAGCAACACATTTTCTGCAATGTGGAAAATTACTCAACTATGTCTGGTCCCCTAATAGGTGCATAATTACATTCTGACCATTTACCACCCCCTCAGTCCCTTCACGGTAATCAAATTGGTGGGAGTTCTTTTTAACAGAGCTGTCAAGCAGTCCAGAAATAACCCGCTCATTGTGGTTTCTGATAGGTTCCTATGTGGCGATGGTGCTGATGTGGAAATTTCACTGGATTACTAATCCAACACAGGATAATGCTCTGGCAGCTGGTGGTAGTTAAAAACAATTAATAAAATATCAAGATCTAGAATCTGTTGATTGTAACAGTGACCTTGCATCCAATGTTGATTGTAAACTACGATCTCATTCCCCAACGTACTTTCAGGAAGTAAATCTCCCTTGCTTTTCTTGTATGGCTCCAGACACATAGACATGTGAAAAAATCTTCAATGGTCCCTGAAATGGCCAAGCAAGACACTCAATTGTATCACACTGCTCCAAAGTCTTAAAGGATAAAAGCAGACAGGATACCCGGCACCAGCCTCGATATCAGAGAAGGAAACTGGAATCACAGTTCTGTTGACCCTGCAGAGCCCTCCTTCCTAACATCTGAGAGCTTGTGACAACATTTACAGAGCTTTCCCACAGGCTGCACAAAAACATCGGGAAAAGAGTAGGTCATTCGACACATTGAGCCTTCCCCATTCGAGTTCATTGAGAAAATCTCCTCAATGTAGTTTTCCTGACACAGTGGTCATATCTATTAATATGTTCAAACATTGTGAAATATAAAATAAGAACTGTGGTAGACCTTCAGTCCATCAATCTTGCTCCTCGATTCAATATACAGGCAGTTCTCTGATAATGAATGTTTATTAAACTGATTTGACTACAATGCGAATCGTGAATTGCGCACCTTTTTTCCATAAAATTAACTCCCGCTCACTGTGACGCGATTCCTTGCCAGGCACCAGCTGAACGCGAAAACCCAGCTTCAGGATCCTCTGTCTGCCAAATGCACCCTCTGAGTGTTCAGCTAAAACAGGAATGCAATCCGCTCTGCAAGCTTTGAACCTGAGCTTGGAAAGGGGAATTGCTCTCTCCAATTAGAAGGAACTTTATTTGAAACCGGAGGAGAATCTTCAGGAGAACTGCAATTCCATGTTGGCATCACGTGGTCAGTCAGTCCTGTGCACTTTCTGGTGAAGAGCTTGGTGAAAGGTGCAGGGATGTAGCCAGTGACTGAATTGTCATTATTAGCACTATTTCATTACAAAATATGATTTAAAGGTTTAATTAGACTGTGCTAGTGTGTGTTAGACTAACTTTTATTTTGGTTTTTTACTGATATTTTGCAGTTCGCCCATATCCTCTTTTCCCCATAAACCACATCATTAATATTACAAGATTTTCTGCAACACAGTGATGCACAGGAACACAGCTACCACGTTATTGGAGAACAACCTGTAATGGTATCTGATCCTCTATCTTCATACCATACCCTGCTGTCTCCCTATCCCTTTAGTTTCCAGAAATCCATATTTATATTCAGTGCCTTGGTTTCCACAGCCTGATCTGGGAGATAGTACCCCAGGTTCACCAGTCTTTGAGTGCAGACATTTAATCTCATCTCAATGCAGAGTGGCCTGTCTGTACATAATACTGTGGCCCCTTGTTTTGAAGCCCCAGCCAGGGGAATTGTCACCCCTGTTTCCAATCTGTCTCGCCCGAACAGAGTTTTATATATTTCAATGAGATCTCCACTCATTTTCCTAAACCCGATGGAATACAGGCACAGCCGCCCCAAACTCTGCTCCCACACAAGCCTGTCATCCCAGGAATCAGTCTGGTTATCATTTACTGCTCTCCTTCAATGTCAGGTTTGTCCTTTACTGGGTAAGGAGACCAAAACTACACACAATACTGCACAATGTGCGAGATGAGGTCTCACCAAGGCCCTGCTCAGCTGCAGTAAAACACCCTTACTCCTGGATTCAAATCCCCCCTGAAATAAAGGTGAATACACTATTTATCTGCCTATCTGTTTTCTGCTCCTGCAAAATTGCTTTCTGTGACCAGTGCACAGGGATATCCAGATCCTTTTCAATGTTACACCTCCCCACGTGTTGGGTCTGTGTATACTGGTCAGCGTGCCAATGCCATTCTCAGTATTGACTTTTCGATTCAGATCTCATTACCCTATAATGACCTCGGAGGGTTGCACAGAAGGAAACAAAAATGCAGCTTAAGTTCCTTTATAGATCAACATTTTTCAAACAATCCCTTTTCAAATGATAGGCTCCCGTTCTGTTTTTACCATCAAAGGTCACAATATCATATATCCCCCATAGACCATATCCCCCACCCCCCATTGCTCTCCATCTGCCGTGTATTTACCCAGACACTCCACTTGTCGGAATCACCTTGCAGTTTTTTGGACATCCTGCGCACCCACTCACAATCCGATATTGTTTAGTGCCATCAACAAACTTGGAAATATTAAATTTGATCCACTCAACAAAATATATGTTGTGTATTGGGAATAGCTGGAGCCCAAACCCCGATTCTTGCTATATCCTCCAAGCCTTCCTTTCAAATAAACCCATTGTTTTATTCCTACTCACTGCTTTCTGCCCGCTCTCCCATTCTAAAACCATATTAGTCCCAGTCCCAGAGGATTTGAATTTGCATAATAGGCTTGGGGCTTTATCAAAAAATCTTTCTGAAAATGCAATTATATTGCATTGATTGCTTCTCCATAATTATGCTAAACGTCACTTTCTCAAATATGATTCCCATTTGATCAATCTCTGTTGATTGTATCTGTGCTCATTACTTTCAGTTCCAATACTTCCTCTAAGACTGTTTGATTGCTAATTTCATTCTATTATTTTTTTCTCAACAGACTAATGTTCACTAGGATTGTTGGGAAGTTTTCTTTTTTGTTTTGTTTTCTTCTGTGAAGACATAACTAAAGTATTTGCTCCATAGTTCTGCCTTTTCGCGGTCCTCAATTCTCTGGTATCAGACTGTCAGAAAGCTGCACATTTTTCCACTTAATTTTGCCATTGACATATTTTCAGAAGATATTACAAGTTCAATCTTAAAACCCTTGTTAATATACTCTTCAGAAGCCCATCAATTCGTATCTTAAAATACTCAATGTTTGACATTCCACAGCCATACAAACACAGAAGCACAGACGTTGTACCATCAACAATACAGCACGGTCTACATTAGTCCCATTTTCGGACACAAGTCCCGTGTCCGTGAATCTTATGGCATTTCAAGTGCACAGCGGTGTATTTTCTAATGGTTGTGAAGTTACCATGACAACTTCTCTCTCAGGAAGGGCATTCCTGACCCCAACACACTAGGGATGAGAAACAAACCTCAATTCCCTTCACTTTAAAATGTGCTGCATTGTTCTTGGCCTTTTGACTAAAAGGAACAGCTGCAGTCTATCCACCCTGTCCATGTCCCTTAGAATCCTATCCTTCTGAATCACGGCCCCCTCAGCCTTCTCTGCTCCAAACTAAACCACCTGAGGTTATCCATCCTCTCTCCATAGCTGATATGTTCCATCCCTGGGAACATCCTGGTGAATCTCCTCTGAGCCCCTTCCACTACAATCAGATCCTTCCCGTAATGTGGTTCCCAGAACTACACACAGTACTCCATCTTGGCCAAACCAAAGTCCCGCATAGCTCTTATAATCTATGCCTTGATGAATAAAGATTATGTTTATGGTCCCTTATGCTTTCTCAAAATTGTGCATTAACGTATTTAGTCACATTCAGGAAAGTGTGGAGAAACATCCTCTGCGCTTCCTCGCGGGCTGCCATTCATTGAGTACTCCCTGTCGAGTTCCTTCATCCAAAGTGTATCACATCATATTTATCAAGGTTACATTACATCTGCCATTGATCTGCCCATCTGACCTTCCATCTGTATCTTCCTGCAACATAAGACCTTCCTCCTCACTGCCAACCACCCGGCCAATCTTTGTATCAAACACAAACTTAGTTGTCACACTCCCAGCACCCCCGCCTATATTCACAGCTGCATTATTTAGGAATACCACAAATAATAAGGTTAACGATCACACAACACCAGGTTACAGTAAAACTGGTTTATTTGGAGGCACTAACATCGAAGCGCTGCTTCTTCATTAGGTGGTTGTGTTCTTTGAAAGCTCGTGCCTCTGAATAAACCTGCTGGACTATTGTTTGGTGTTATGTGATTTTTAGATTTGTTCACCCAGTCCAACACCAGCATCTCCGAATCACTGCACTGATCCCTGTGATACACCATTGGACATCGGTCTCGAATCACACAAACAGCCTTCAACCACTACCGTCTGTCTCCTAACACTAAGATGATTTGGATGCAACTTGGCAAGTCATTAATGACTCGTACCTGTTCCCTTGTTATTCATTTCCGCTTGACACACTTGCAGAATATCTGGAGATTTTCCTTAATCTTACCCTGCCAGCAGTTTTCTATGATCCTGTTTTAGGCAGTTCTCACCGAGTGATGAATTTCCTCAAAGTTACAGTCTTAAGTGGCCAATCCCTTATCTTGCCATTATTTGCCTTGAATTTGGATTGGGGAGTCAGGGAAGCGTCCTGTTAATTTCCCATTTGTTATATGTTTTGTGAATTTTGTAAATCTCACTGTGACCCACTTCTCATTCTTTGAAACACTGGAGAACATAGGCCGAGTTTCCTCATCCGACAATCTCGCCATCTGTGAGATTAATCTGGACAACGTCCATTGCAATTTTATTGTGCTCAGTATATTCTTTCTCAGATTGGGTCACCAATACTGTCCATAATGGATGCAGGTTTGCTCGCTGAGCTGGCAGGTTCATTTCCCGACGTTTCCTTACCTTACTAGGTAATATCTTCAGTGGACCTCTAGCGAAGCGATGCTACACATTCCTGCTTTCTTTTTAAGGGTTTCTTTGGGTTGTTGATGTCATTTCCTGTGGCGAAGTCACTTTCTGTTCCTTTTCTCAGGGGGTGGTAGATGGGGTCTAACAACTAACAGCATATCGAGTTAGACATCTGCCAGAAATACATGTGGATTCTCTCCATTGATCCTATTAATTTCTAAATATCCAATGTCACATGCTGCATAATAGATTACAACAGTTTCCCTGCAGATGTCAAGTTAATTGTTCGACAATTCTCCAAACTATGTCTTCTTCCCTTTATAGATGCTTGGATCCCTTCTATTAATCTATAGTGCTTGGACCACGTTTAATAATTTCCATTTATCCAGAATGGCTTGCGGCCTCTGCAGAATGCACAGGAAAATAATACACAGTCATCAACAGTGCAATTAATACTTCTGTTGATGAGTTATGTCTGTCATTTTAATATGAAGTACATAAGGTTTATCAGGCTGAGCAATGCTCAATCCAGTTACACTTTCAAATACTACCTTGTCACTGATATAAATTGACTTTTTGTCTTCAGTTGCACAAGCGCTACATGATCACTTGGTATTACTGGCTGATTTTATGGATCTTCCTCCTTGAAGACAGATACAAAGCAGATGATTATTTTCTTGCCCATTTCCCTGTTCTTCACAATAAACTCTCCTCTCCCAATTACCAATTTCCATATTTGACCTTGCTTTCACTTTGTTTCCTTTGAAATACAGATTTTAGATTTATGCAGTGTTTTTGTTCCTGTTTGTTAGCATTCATGTTCTATTTTTGATTTCCTTATCAGTTTCATGGCCCTTGTTTCTGGATCGTGAATTTCAGAGAATTCTCAGGTTTCCACAATGACTGAAATTCTTCTGAAGCCATTTCCTATGGTTAATACATTTTCGAATTTGTTATGTTCAACATCATTGTGTCACTTTTCCTTTCTTTGGTGTTTGCACCTGAAATAAAAAGACTTTGCAATATTTCTATAAATTTCCTCGTCCTGACCAGATATATTCAGGAACACTGCAGGAGGACATAGAAGGAATTGCCGGAACCCTAGCTGATATTTTTGTATCATCGCTGGCCAACGGGCGAAGTCACGAAGGACTGAAGGACAGCGAATGCTGTGTACTTACTCAAGAAGGGCTACAAAGAAAAATGCGGGAGCTATAGACCAGTAAACGTAAAATCTGTTGTAGGTAATTTACTTGAACAGGTTCTGAGAGATAAGATATAAATGCAATTGGAAATACAGGGTGTGATTAGGAGCAAGATTAGAGTGGTGCTAGAAAAGCACAGCAGGCCAAGCAGCATCCGAGGAACAGGAAAATCAACCTTTTGGGGAAAAGCCCAACATCAAACTCAGCACGGCTTTGTGCATGGGAGATCATGGCTCACAAATTTGTTCGAAATCTTTGATTAAGTGACTTGCAAAGTTGAGGAGGGCAGGATGGTGTATGCAGTCTTAATGGATTCCAGTAAGGCCTTCAATAAGGTTCCAAATGGTTCACTGCTCTGGAAGGTTAGATCGCATGAAATTGGGGAGGAGCTGCCAAATTAGATACAAAATTGCCTTGTTGGTGGGAAGCAGAGGGTAATAGTAGAAGGATGCTTGTCAGCCTGGAGGCCTGTGATTAATGGAAAGCCTCACGGGTTACTGCTTCGTCCACTACATATTACATATATCTATGGTTTAGATGAGAATGAACAGGCAGATTTGTAAGTTTGAAGACAACACTAAAATAGGCAGCATCATGGAGACTGAGGAAGGTTATCAGAAATTTCAGAAAATGCAGCAGTACCTTGATCAGCTGGAGAAGTGGCTGAGAAATGGCAAATGGATTTTAATATAGATCAGTGTAAGTTCTTGTATTTTAGAAAGTCAAATCAAGGTTGGAATTTCATGTTGAATGGTTGGGTCCTAAGGAGTGTAGTGGAACAGAGGGACCTTGGAATTCATGTGCATGGTTCTCTGAAATTTGATTCAGAGGTAGACAGGGCAGTGAAGAAAGCTTTTAGCACACTGGCCTTCATCAGTGTATATCTACTTTGCAATTATACAGGATGTTGGTGAGGCCATACTGGGAGCGTTATGTTCAGCTGTGTTCACTTTGCTTTGGGAAGGATGGTATTAAACTGGAAAGAGTGCAGAAGAAATTTACAAGAATGTTGCAAAGATCTCAATGGTCTGAGTTATTGGGAGAGGTTGGACAAGTTAGGTCTTTTTACTTAAGATGTATGAGGCTGAGGGGGAATCTGAGAGAAGTTTATAAGGTCATGGGAATGACGGACAGAGTGAATGCACTCAGTTCCTTTTTCCAGGGTTAGGCAATCACGGACAAGAGGGCATCAGTTTAAGGTCAGAGGGGAAACAATAAAAGGGAACCTGAGGACCAACTGCTTTTCACACAGGGGTGATACGCATATGGAATTATGTGCCTGCGGAAGAGTTTGAGGCGGGCACATTCGCAACATTTAAAAGGCATTTGTACAAATACATGGACAGGAAAGGATTAGAAAGATACAGGACAACAGCAGGGAAATGGGGTTAGCGTGGATGGACAGTTTAGTCGGAATGGACGTGTTTGGGCCGAAGGGCCTGTCTCTGTGTTGCCTGACTCTATGACTCCAACAAACATTGCTTGCCTCCCACTGTATGTTATATTGTACTTTCCCAATTTACTGGAGGGAACTTGACCCTTTAGCCTCCAGGCTACCATGATTTTTAACCAGAACGTTCAAGCATTCTATATTCATGCAGACACCGTGTAAAATGCACCTTATTAACGTCTCTATTCCTTCAAAGCTGATTCAGATCAAGGTTATTAACTCTTCCTTCTGATCACACAACAAACCCAAAATAAACTGCTCTATAGTTTGCTTCACAACATACTCTTCAACCCACCTCACATACACGTACAGAATTTATTTTGCACAGCATAAGCAGTCACTTAGTTAATACAGTTTAGATGCAATTTGAGAACATCCTACAAAACTGCGGTATCCTTGATACTTGCATATCTAATTCCCAGAGCATATGATGCTCAGATTTTCTCCAACCAATATATAACACACCAATATTTGCTGCGCCTTGCTCTTTGTAAGTTCTCCATAAACTGATTCTGTAGAATGGGAGGGACAGGTCTGTGTCATTATTAGTGATAGACTTGGAAAGGACATTGGGGAGGCTCACCTCTACGCTGAGATGATCTGAAGATATCTCCATCAATACAGGACAAGCATCAATATCCTCCCGGCTGTCTCCGGATAATGGTCACCGAATTCTCTCTGCTCCGTCACCCTCTCTGTATATCTGTTATAGCACCTACCCCCAGAAAATCCTCATGCGCTATCTCCAAATAAGGCTCAGGCACTACCGCACTCACTATTGAATTCAGCAACTTCCTTCCCACACTTTTTCTGTCACCTACGCAATACTCCCACACATTAATAATACTATATGGATTCAAAACTGTCGACTGTCTCATTCCGGATGACTCACAATTCCTCCCAGATCCACCTCCACCAGCACTAACAGCAAGGCCATCCACTCCTGCCCTCACTCCATCTATCCCTTTCTTCTATTCCAAGAGAAAAAGTCTGGAATAGGACAGAAATGGCCAAGCCGGGTGGTGGAATGCCCAATATCCATTCCCTCACCCCTCCCCCACACCCGCCATGTGGGAGGAACCTAGTACAAGATGAATGGGACTGGGATGCCTCGCGTGAAATTTCTGAAACATCCATGTCCCACTGACCGATTAAGGAGCAGTGTTCAGTGAAAGACAATTCTCACTGTAAACACATTGGCATTTCAAACGACAGTACTTTAACTCCCACACCCCCCACCCCCAAATACAGTTACCTCACTGCACAGAGATGCAGACACAGAAATACACAGAATTATTGGTATCACCCCATTATACGAAGAAACACAATACATACAAGGGAATAGACATACACACACGTAGAAATACACGCAGACATATAGAGTCACACACAAATAGACACAAACATAGATAGAAACAAACAGGCTGATACACAGAAAGACAAACATAGATGCACAAATACCCAGATGACAAGCAGATGGACAAACATACGCACACGTAGACACAGATACAAATTGATAAGTTTTTGTTTTATAACGGGATCAAGGATTCTTGGGGGAAGGCAGGAGAAAGAGGTTGAGGAACAGAAAAGAAATTATTGAATGACAGATCAGACTAGATGGGCCGAATGGCCTCATCCTGCTCCTTTTTTCATGTGGTGCTATGCTAACAGGTATTCTCTTCCTGAGACAGCAGCAGAGACTATGTTTGATACATATTCGATTGGAAAGGTTCAGTGGGAATGTGGGACAGGTTTGGAGTCCGGAATGGTTTATGTTTATTCTTAATTATTCTGTCCTTAATTCTGCAAAGAGGTGGTGATTTGATGTTCAGTTAACAAAGTTTTAAAATAACAGGTTCTACAAAGAAATAAGGACGTACCTTTCACTTTAGTGTTGTGCTACCTGTGGTGTCCTCATCCTCAGGGAGCAGTGAAGACTCGTTTATAGAGTCATAGAGATGTACAGCATGGAAACAGACTTTTCAGTCCAACCCGTCCATGCCGACCAGATATCTCAACCCAATCTAGTCCCCCCTGCCGGCAACTGGCCCATACACCTCCAAACCCTTCCAATTCGTATACCCATCCCAAATGCCTCTCAAATGTTGCAATTGTCCCAGCCTCCACCACTTCCTCTGGCAGCTCATTCCATAGAAGTACACCCACTGGGTGAAAACCGTTGCCCCTTAGGTCTCTTTTGTATCTTTCCCCTCTCATCCTAAACCTATTCCCCCTAGTTCTGGACTCCCCGATACAAGGGAAAAGACTTTGCCTATTTACACTATCCATGCCCCTCATAATTTTGTAAACCTCGATTAAGTCACCCCTCAGCCTCCGATGCTCCATTTAAAACAGCCCCAGCCTGTTCAGCCTCTACCTATCGCTAAAATCCTCTAACCCTGGTAAAATCTTCATAAACCTTTTCTGAACTCGTTCAAGCCTCACAGCATCTTTCCGATAGGAGCGAGAACAGAACTGCACGCAATATTCCAACAATGGCCTCAACAATGTCCTGTACAGCAGCAACATGACCTCCTAACTCCTGTACTCAATACTCTGACCAATAAAGGAAAGCATACGAAACGCCTTCTTCACTATCCTATCTACCTGTGACTCCACTTTCAAAGAGCTATGAACCTCCACTCCAAGGTTTCTTTGTTCAGCTACACTCCCAAGGATCTTGCTATTAAGTGTATAAGTCTTCGCTTGAGTGATCTTTGTTGGACAGGAGAGTCAATGTTTATTGGGAACAGACAGGAGACGGATGGACAGACACATTCGGATCAGCCATGAGCATTCTGAATGGTGCAGCCAAATGACCACTGTTACCCCTACCCCGTGTGTTGTTCCCTCAATCCACCCTCGAGGCTATTACATGGTAGTGGACCATCCCATTCAATCAGACAGGATCGATACAATGAGACAGGAGGAGCCCATTCTGTCACTCTAAGGAATTGCACAGCAATATAGAATGAAGTAATTCAGCTCGTTGAGTACATTACACAGCCCAGCAGGAGGCCATTCAACCCGCCTGAACGGCGACCCAGTAGCAGGGAACATTCACTCTCCTGTCCAGCAAAGATCAGTCGCTAACAGGAAACCGAGAGTAGAGACAAATATTTATTTTCAGGCTGCAAAGCTGTTACTGATGGAGTGCCTCAGAGATCAATGTAGGGTCATCAATGATCAACAATTTGTATCCAAGATCTGGAGGAAGGGGAGGGAATTGCTTGGAGCTCAATTAGCTCGTAAACCAAGATGGTCATTTAATGTGTCATCAAATGAAGGTCGTGAGTCTGCAATGTGTAACAGACAGGGAAGGTTAGTGAGCAAACCTTCAGCAGAAATAGCATAAGGTAGGTTGTGTATTTTGCATGAAGAACAAAACAATGGTAAACAATGTAAATGCAGAGAGATTGTAGAACTCTGTGATTCAGGCGGTTTCCATGTTCCTGGGACATGAATCATATGAAGTCAGTCTGCAGATGCAGCAAGTGATTTGGAAGGTAAGTGGAATGATGCTGTTTTTGGCAAAACATATCAGGTTTAATCGCAGGAATGTTTAACTGCATCGGTACGAAGGCATTGCTGTGACCACATTTGATGCACTGTGTGCTGTTTTGATCCCCGAAACTAAAATGAAAGGATTTAATTCTTTTCGAAGATTTTCAAAGAGGTTTCCCTTTACTCATTCCTGGAAGGCCGGTCTTTTGTTATCGGGGATTATCAGTTTTGATCTTAGCTGAGAAATGGTATTGAACCATCCATGACTTTCTGAAGAGTGTATCAACAGGATGCATATTATCTCTTGTCAGGGAGACTAAAGCTCGAGAATAAACTTTAAGAAAAAGATGCATTTATATTCACACACATACTATGAAGACACCTACCAATATTTACAAATTACATAGACACATGTAAGCGTGTCTTCAAATTATAAAGTGGGGACTTTTTTGCGATTGAAACAAATGCACTTGCATATAATCTATAATCGGGTTTTCCAGAGAATGTTCCAGAAGAGCACACCTGGTCCAGTTTGGTGTTCAGTTGACATTATCGTATGTTTCAACACAGAGAGGGAGAAAAATGTCCCCCGCCTGAGAAGCAGCAGCCTATTGATCTCTCTCTCTTCCGTTGTTCCATCCGATAGCAAAGTGTGAGACCATAATATCCCTGTGTTATCTTTACCACTTGTGAAGGATTTCTGGTGAGAATTCACTGGAATCTCTCCACTGCCTGAAACAAAAGGAATTCAGCCAAATTCAAAAGTTCCAGAGTGAAACCCCACTACCAGTAACTTGTGTGAGCAGAATAACTTCAAAGGCAGAATAACGCTTGGGGCACTCTATCATTTTACCATTTGTTATGAGTCCAACGTTCTGTGTCTCAGACTTTTCTAGAAAATGACCTACTCTGAGACCTACATCATTGGTCAGATCACAAAAATGGTTCCATTTAAGATTGGTGTAACCAGTGGAGGAGTGGGACTGGAAAAGGACGGAGTGACCTTCCAACATTGGTTGAAACACAAATGAGAAATTTTCAAAGGGCTGTTCAAGTGGAAATTCCCTTCCCCAGAAGTTTGTGGTGCTGGATGCTTGCATTTATTCAAAATTATATTTGGTGACATTTGACAGACAAGTGAATGCAGACAAATGGCATACAGACAGAAAAATGCTTTTGAGACCACATGCACATCACCCTTGGAATTTGTGAGTGGTGAAGCGGTGACAAAGTGTCTAATAGCCCACTCCTGCCGCTCAGTCCTATGTCCCTATGTTCTATTCAGCTCCTCACAGCTCCTGATATTAGCAGATGGAGGCCACCTGCTCCAAATACCTGGTCCACTGGAACACAGGATGTCATCCTCAAGACTGTCACACACGGTTTGGCGTGGGTTGGAAAATGTTATTTGGAAAACTAGGTTGGTTTCGAAAGACAGCTCTGGTCTCTTTACATAGTATCTCCTCTCTGCAACTTGTGCTTCATTTGTTGGTCATGTTGGAGACTCCGATTCACTGTGAATACAGCCCCCATACCTCACCCTGAGATGACTCACAAAATACTTTACTCTCTGTGACTGCAACATTCAATAACAGAACGTTCAGGAAAATTACAAATATTAACTTTATAATTACAGAATATGAGAACATAAGAAGCAAGATTAGGTGACTCGGATGATCAACCTATTGTATACCATCATGGCTGACCTACTGTTAGCAATAACTGGTCTTTAATCTCCAATTCTTCACACCCTTTAGCACTCTGACAGGCCAAAAAATTCATGTACCACCTCTTTGAATACTTTCCGTGATGTAACTCCCCTCACTATCTAGCCCAGATAATTCCTGGCATTGATTACCCTCTATGAGAGGAAAACACTCCCAACACAGACACCATCATCTATTGATGTGAACAAGAGGTGAACACAGGGGCTCAGGAAAGAGTGAATGGCCTTGATGACAAGGTAGCATTTTACTGTGGATGACATCAGGACCACCTACTTATTTGAGATTAATGGGAATTAGGTATACCCACCCCACTGGTTTGGGGTCTTTCAGAGCACAAAGAAAGATGTTTATGGTCGGTGACCGACAATCCTTTCAGTCCTGGGACATCTCTGCAGGAGATCCTCAGGGTAGCTGCCTCAAAACAAACACCTTCATAAGATCAGAAATGGGGATGGTCACTGAAGACCACCCAATGTTCAGAACAATGTGCCACACCTCAGCTCCTGAAACAGTCTGTGTCCATGTGCAGTAAGACCTGGACAGCATTCAGGTTTGTGCTGTTAAAGTGTCGGTAATATTCATGTAACAGCAAGGCCAGACACTCTACATTTCCACAGTTAAATGAAGAGCTCATTCGGCGTCTCAGGCACATTAGAAACAGATATGTGGAAGCCATTCAGCCCATCGAAACTACTGAACAAAGAGAGGAATAGCCGATTCAATCCTCCTGCCTGTTCCACAGGAAGAGAAGGGGTCTGATTACCACATCAAGCTGTTAAACAGGAACAGGCAGGGCCAAGTCCGACCCATGAACCTGTTCCATGGGACATGGAGGAGGCCATTCAGCCCCTCGAGACACTTATACAGGAACAGGAGGGTGTCATTGATGCTCCAACCTGACAAATCAATGGAGCAGAGAATGCACTCTGAGACGGATCCACGATGTTCTTCATGGCTCCATTACCTGTGGGACACTTGAAACTTTAATATGGTTTGCTGCCAGTGAGGAAGGTAGCCAGATGCTTTGTCTGAAATCTCAGAGAGGCATCTTCCATCTCTGAGAAGACAGACCCATGTCCTCCATGGATGTCAGAAGCTGGTGGGAATAGTTAACTGTTTTAGAATGAAGGTATTGTGGCTATTGTCGGGATTGTGGATAACATGACGTTTAATGCAGGATCACACCCTAAATGCACTGTATTAATGTGAGGGGAATTAATTCAAAGACTGACCCTCTGTCTCTCTCAATCAACATATGGAGTCGGGGTGGGATGAGGGGAATGTCCTCGGAGGCTCTTAACCTATTGAGAATCACTTAACCCGAGTTAATAAAACCCATGGAATTTATCACCGTATCAGTGCCTGGTTAGAACATCATGAGTGACTGTCCATCCCCCTTCAGGATCAATGCAATCACTTCTTATTCTCTCTCTGAGCTTCACTCTCTGCTCATGGTGCCATCATCCCAGGGAATAGTCTGGTGAAACTTGAGAGAAAGTCTATCCACTGTACCCCAAATACTGCCTCAACAACACTCTCGGGGATGATCGCAATAATCCTTTTCTCTCACTTAGACATCGCCGTTTCTTTCCTGTGCCACAAAAAGCCATTATTTCTCTATGCACTACGACTGACATGGAATATATAAGTTCCTTACATCTGTACGTCAGCATCAATAAAGCCAACACCAGAGATGCGTATGGAGATGTGCATCACTCTCGGGGAGAATTTCAATGAGATTGAATACACCTAAAATAGGGAATGACACCCACCTGAATAGAAATGAGCTATAGGAATACGGGAAACAGGCAGAGGAAGGGAGCTATCTTTACTTCTGTTCTTCTCTCACAGGATGTATGCAGACCTAGTCACGGCAGCATGTTATGCCGATCTTGAAGTGAGTGTTTGGTTCAGCTGTTCCACAGGACAGTAAAGAGAAAATCACATTCCTGTGGGATTGTAGTGTTACAAGACAGGATACATTCTCCAGCTTAATGTAAAACCAACAACAGGGAAATGATTTATCCACTGCAGTAATCCATGATAATTCTAGAGTCCATAACTATTTGAAGTAAAAATTAACAACTTTATTTCTTAAAGCATAATAGGGAATAATAGATGAATGAATATTTACAGCTTCTTCCTCGAAGCAATATTTTATCTCCCCCCCCCCCCACTATATTAGTTCGATTAGACTCCTAATTAAGATTTACAAAACAAAACTTCTTATCTCAAAACCGAGAAGCTGTCGGTTCTTCTCCATATTCCGTTCTTCTTTTCTTCTTTGAGATTCTGCTTTTCCAAGTTACTAATCAATAAAGTTACCGAGAGGAAAACTATTTTTCAGGCAGTCTTTGCATGCTGGTAACTTGGCAGATCTCCTCTCAACTGTCAATTTCCCGCGGTCTTGTACCCCCAAACCATTGGACTGTGTCATTGGCTTTTAAGATTATCAATATACTAAATTCACACTTGATTGGAGGTGGGCACTTTGGGTTATAACTTAAACAGTTTGGCTGAATTTGTTTTTGTCTTGAGAAAATAAACTAATCGACCAAATGTTACATTAAATCTATTTTTCGAAGACGTGGTGCTGTCAGGTAGTTATTGCTGGCTTTTAATTCTGTTAAAGGTGCAGAACACCCACATGTTCCTCACAGAAGTCACACTGAAACCTGACTGGAGAAGAATGACCCATTGACTTCGCTTAAGGACATGGGGCAAGCAGATGGGCTTTAATGGCAAATGAAAATTGTTGCTTTTAATTTCCCTCATGAGATTTCAACAGACTATTATTCTGTGGCTCCAGAGTATGAGTCTTGAACACCATAAACTGCCGTCCCGTATGTACAGAGAACAAGTTAAACATCCTCAGAGCAATTTTTTTAGTGATGGACATATGGTTAGAAGGAACTTGAAACTGTTAAACAAAGGCACAAATTCTGGTTTATTCAGAAGTTGCAATGAGACTGAGACGGGACTGGAGTATCATGACGGTGGTATTGGACAGGATTCGTGCGTGGGGAGGAGATGGAGATGTAAATTTGTGAAGGACAAAATGGGTTATGGAGTTTGAGAACAGTCTGGTTCCTTCTTGCATATCAGTGAGTAATTTAGAAATAGTAGTTTGACACTGATTAATATAAGGAAAGGAGGTTTTGTTTGTAACTGAAGACATTGTCTTGCAATTTTCAAATTTTATATATCATGAGCAGAAATTCAGTTCAACCCAGTTTAGTAAACAAATATAATGACTTACCAGGTACACCAACTATAGCGAGGATGGGATAGTAACCACCTTGAATAATCCAAAGGATATCCTGGATCCGTGATGCTAATGATATCCAAGGCTGAGAAAGGTAGTAAAGACCCAAGGATAAACTCCTGACTGTTATTGTAATATTCCAGTCTAATATTCTCAGATTCTGATCCATTGTTGTACCATTCCAGTTTACTAATCTTAAATTCTGATCCACTATTAGAACAGTTCAATCCAAGGTCCTCACATTCTGAACCATTATTCTAACGTTCCAGTCTAATGTTCTCAGATTCTGATTTCTACTCCCCTTCTCTCTCGAGCTGATGATCCCTGTTAGTGCTGTCAGTGATGCTCCTTCTCATACTATGGGATAACACACTGAAAAGAGCCCACTTATCATTCAACGATGGAAACTCTCCACTGGGATAATTAGGATCCACGGAGATTGACATTAATCACAGTCACTGAACAAATAGCTCCAGTTAACCCCTTTCAATTTAACATTGATTTTATTAAAATTCTAAAGAACGTATAAAATTTATACATTTGGCATGAGATATGTGGGAGTGACTGAGGGACGGAATATTGGAGATGGTAGATTGATTGCGTGCAATCATTCAATCTGCCTTGGATATGGTAATAATGACAAAGGATTGTCAGAACATAAACAAGTTTCTACGTTTATAAATGGAAACATACAATCTGCAACTACTGATCAGTGATTATAATGTCAGTAAAATATGGAGAGAACTTTTCTAGTCCAGAATCTGACAGGAAAATGTGCCTACGATAACATGAGTGATAAAGGACAACTGACATGAATATATCAACAGAGAATATGACGTGACACACAATTCAGATGATTATTCGAGAATCAGAGAGGGCAGGTGAGGGTCATGCTGTTAATGTTATCGATGTCAATCAACTGTGATTATTTACCATTGGATTTCAATTGCAGTGTGATTATGATATTGGGGACATAGCTGCTGAGACTGGAGGGAGGGAACATGATACTTCCCACTCATCAGTAGTGAAACGTTACTCTTTATAAATCATTTGAAGATCAAATTTCAGGATACAGCTCCAATGAGGAATGAGTAGAGCCAATATTAACCATACGGCCAGAAGACATTGGAGCAGAAATTTGGACATTAGGCCCATTGATCTTGCTCCACCATTCAATGATGGCTGTTAAGCTTCTCAACCCCATTCTCCCACTTTCTACCTGTAACCCTTGATCCCTTTTACAGTCAAGAACCTATCTGTCTCACTCTTAAACGTACTCAATGATCTGGATTCGACAGCCTTCTGTGGTAGTGAATTCCATCGATTCACCACTCTCTAGCTGGAGATGTTTCTCTTTATCTCTGTTTGAAAAGATCTTCTCTTTACTCTGTCCCTTTGGGTACTCGTCTCTCCTACCATTGGATATCTCTTCCCAAAATCCACTCTGTCCCACGGCATGCAGTATTCTGTAAGTTTCAATTAGACCTCCCAACATCTTTCTGAACTCTATCAAATACAGACGCAGAGCCCTCAAATATTCTTCATATGTTAAGCTTTTCATTCCTGGCACCATTCTTGTGAATCTCGTCTGAAAACGCTCCAAGACCAGCACATCCTTCCTGAGATATGGGACCCAAAGCTGTGCACAATAATCCAAATGTAGCCTGACCAAAGCCTTGTAGAGCCTTAGAAGTACATCCCTGGTTTTTTATTGAAGCCTTCTTGAAATAAATGCCATCATTGTATTTGCCTGCCTAACTACTGACAAACTGCAAGTTTACCTTTCAAGACTCCTGGACGAGAACGCCCTAGTCTTTTTGCACTTCAGATTTCTGAATTTGCTTGCTATTTATAAAATAGTCTATGCCTCTATTCATCCTGGTAAAATGCTTTTCCACACTTTTCCACATTGTACTACATCTGCCACTTCTTTGTTCACTCTCCAAACCTGTAAAAATCCTTCAGCAGGTGAAAGTGAGGACCGCAGATGCTGGAGATCAGAGTCAAAAAGTGTGGTCATAGAAAAGTACAGCCTGGCAGGAAGCATCTGAGGAGCAGGAGATTCGACGTTTCATGCATAAAGCCTTCATCAGGAATGTGGGGTGGGCGGAAGGTGCCAGAGAGAAAAATGAGAGGGGCTGGTGCTGGGAGGAAGGTCGCGTGGAAGGCGACAGCTAGATAAAGGTGGGTGGTGATAGTGATCGGTCAGAGTGGAAGGTGGAGTGGATAGATGGGAAGGAAGATGGACAGGTAGGACAGTTCAAGACGGCGGTTCTGAGTTGGAGGGTTTGATCTGGGATAAGGTGTAGGGGAGATGAGGAAACTGGTAAGATTGTCCATGATACCGTGTGTTTGAAGGGTCCCAAGGCAGAAGATGATGCGTTCTTCCTTCAGACGTCAGGTGGTTAGAATTTGACAGTGGATGAGGCCACAAACCTGCAAAGCCTTGGCGGAGTCGGAGGGGGAGTTGAAGTATTCAGCCACAGGGCAGGGGGGTTGTTGGGTGTGTGTGTCTGAGAGTGTTCCCTGAACCGTGCTAAGTTGACGTCCTGTCTCGCGAACGTAGTGGAGACCAAGAGCAACGGACAGACTAGAAGAGGTATTTGGATGCACAGGATGTTATCTGACTGATGTGGAAGGATCCTTTGGCGCCTTGGGTGGAGGTGAGGAGGGAGGTGTTGGCACAGGTTTCATACCTGTTGTAGTGACAAGGGAAAGTGCCGGGAGTGGAAGGTGGCTTGTTGGGGTTGTGTGGACCTGATGAGGGAGCTGTGAGGGAATGGTCACAGCAGTATGATGATAGGGGTAGGGAGGGAAGTATATCTCTGGTGGTGGGGTCTGACTGTTGGTGGCAGAAATGGCGGAGGATGATGCGTTGTATCCTGAGGTTGGTGGGATGGAAGGCGAACACCATAGAGGTTCTAACTTGTTGTAGTTGGAAGGGTGAAGCTCAAGGCCGGAGTTTTGGGCAGTTGAGGAGATGCGCCAGAGCACCCTCCTGCAGCCAAACCACCTCTTCAATGCTACCTGTCCCTCTATCTATCTTTGCACAGTTTGAAAGCTTAGCCCAAATGCCCTCAGTTCCGTCATATAGATAATGAATGCACAAAGTGAAAAGTTGTGGTCCCAAAACTCAGTCTTGTGGAACACCACTTGTCACTGGCTGCTATCCTAAGAAGGACACTTTAATCCACACTCTCTGCTTTCTGTCAGACAGCCAAACTTCTGTATTCTTTCAGGTTTGTCAGGCATGACCTCCCCTTGATGAAACCATGCTGACTCTGTCCTTTTTTACTAAAGACCTCCAAGAATTCAGAAATCCCATTCTTCACGATGAATTCCATGATGTTACCCACAACCAAGTCTGCTACTCAGTCTGCAGTTTTCCATCTTCTGCCTAACTCCCTTATTAAAAGGGTGTCATGTTAGCAATTATACAGCCACTTGGCCCTTTCCTGATTTTAGTCATTCCTGAAAGATTACCACTTATGCTTGCACTAACTCTTCAGCGATTTCCCTTACAAGGCTGGGGTGTAGTCCATCTGGTCCAGGTGAGTTATCCACATTCAGGCCATTCCGTTTTCTAATATCTTCTTCTTGGTGATGGCCACTGTATTTAGGACTGCCCTCTCACTCTCTTCAATTCTTGGGAAATTACTCGTGTATTCCACCGTGAAGACTGATGCAAAATTCCTCATCCATTTCTTTGCTTCCCACTACTGTCTTTCCAGCATCATTTCCCAGTGGTCCATATTCACATTTACGTCTCTTTTGCGTTTTATATATCTAAAGAATCTCTTACAGTTTCCTTTATATTACTGGTTAGCTTAGCCTCATACTTAATGTTCTCCCTCCTTATTTATTTTTTCTTGCCTTCTGTTGGCCTCAATTCTCCAGTTTCCCACTGCCCTTCACTCTGCTTGCTCTTTTGCTTATATGCAATCCCTGACTTCCCTTGTCAGCTCTGGTTGCCTCATCCTCCCTGTACCATACCTATATTACTCAGCACGTATCTCTGCAGTGTTTTTTAAATTATCATGGAATCTCCAGCCATTGCTGTTACCCTGTCCTTCCAGCTAGACGCCTGTCCCGGTCAATTCTACCCAGCTTCTCCCTTATGCCTCTCCAGTTGCCTTTATTCAGCTGAAATACTGTTAACTCTGATTCTATCTTATCTCTTAAATTTCAGAATAAATTCAACAATGTTCTGATCACTGCTTCTGATGTTTTCCTTCACCTTAAGCTCCCTTGTCTAGCCTACGTCATTAAATCCAGTGTCATCTGTTCCCGATTGGGCTCCACCACATGATGCTCCAAAAAGATATTCCTCAAATTCCTTTTCTTGAGATTCACTACCAACCTGGTTTCCCATTTCACTTGTATATCGAAATCCCCCATGATCACTGTAACGTTGCCTTTCCTACGGATCTTTTCTATCTCCTGGTGTATCGTGTCCCCCAGCTCCTGACGACTCTTTGGAGGCCTGTGCAATTCTCCAACTGTGGTTGTCTTACCTTTGTGGTTCCTCAATTCTACCATGCAGATTCTACACCATCTGACCTTACTTCCTTTCTCATTGTTGATTAAATTTCATTTCTTATTAATAATGTAAATCCACTCTCTCTATCTTTTCCATACGATATATGTCCTTGAATATCCTGATCCCCTTGCAGCCACTTCTCTGTGATGCCCATTACGTCATACCTACCAATTTCAATCTATGCCACAAGCTCATTTACCCTATTCCTTATACTGCTCGCATTCAGATATAATCCTTCATTCTTGTGTTAACGTTCCCTCTTCTATTGCCATTTGTTTGTCCAGTGTGATTGAAGTTTGATTGCTTACACTTTCCATACACTCTGTCCTATTTGCGTCTATGCTGGTGATTTTAATAACCTCTCCTGAGCTCTGTGCTCTTACCTCCTCTTTTCTCATTAAACCCTATAACGAAACCCCTATCCCACGCGAACACACACACTCTTAATCAGTTTAAAGCTCTGTCTACATCCTTGGTTAGGATTCACTTGGACTCTGGTCCCAGCACGGTTCAGACGAAGACTGTCCCATCAGAACAGGTTATTTCTTCCTCAGTAATAAAATGTGTTTAAAGTTTGTGAGAAGATTTGTAGCTCGGGTGCTCATTGTTGTATTTCTGTTCGCTGAGCTGGGAATTTGTGTTGCAGACGTTTCATCGCCTGTCTAGGTGAGATCCTCAGTGCTTTGGAGCCTCCTGTGAAGCGCTTCTGTGATGTTTCCTTCGGCATTTATAGTGGTTTGAATCTGTCGCTGCTGGTTGTCAGTTCCAGCTGTCCATTGCAGTGGTCGGCATATTGGGTCCAGGTCGATGTGCTTATTGATTGAATCTGTGGATGAGTACCATGCCTCTTGGAATTCCCTGGCTGCTCTCTGTTTGGTCTGTCCTATAATAGTAGTGTTCTCCCAGTCGAATTCATGTTGCTTGTCATCTGTGTGTGTGGCTACTCAGGATAGCTGGTCGTGTCGTTTCATGGCTAGTTGGTGTTCATGGATGCGGATCGTTAGCTGTCTTCTTCTTTGTCCTATGTAGCGTTTTGTGCAGTCCTTGCATGGGGTTTTGTACACTACATTGGTTTTGCTCATGCTGGGTATCGCGTCCTTCGTTCCGGTGAGTTGTTGTCTGAGAGTGGCTGTTGGTTTGTGTGCTGTTATGAGTCCTAGTGTTCGCAGTAGTCTGGCTGTCAGTTCGGAAATGCTCCTGATGTATGGTAGTGTGGCTTGGCCTTTGGATCGTGACATGTCCTCGTTCCATTGTCTTTCCCTTAGACATCTGTTGATGAAATTGCGGGGGCATCCGTTTTTGGCGAATACATTGTATAGGTGTTCTTCTTCCTCTTTTTGCAGTTCTGGTGTACTGCAGTGTGTTGTGGCCCTTTTGAATAGTGTCTTGATGCAACTTCTTTTGTGTGTGTTGGGGTGGTTGCTTTCGTAGTTCAGGATTTGGTCTGTGTGTGTGTCTTTCCTGTAAACCTTTGTGGCGAATTCTCCGTTCGGTGTTCTCTGTACCATCACGTCTAGGAATGGGAGTTGGTTGTCCTTTTCTTCCTCTCTGATCGGATTCCTGTGAGTGTGGCGTTGATGATCCGGTGCAATTTCAACAACAGATGCCTCAGGGAAAGACAACGGAACGAGGACATTCCGCAACCCAAAAAATTAGCCACACTACCATACATAAAAAACATTTCTGAACTGACAGCCAGATTACTGTGACCACTAGGACCCATAACAGCACACAAACCAACAGCCACTCTCAGACAACTCACCAGGATGAAGGACCCGATACCCAGCATGAGCAAAACCAATGTAGTGTACAAAACCCCATGCAAGGACTGCACAAAACACTACATCGGACAAACAGGAAGACAGCTAAAGATCTGCATCCATGAACACCAACTCGCCACGAAACCACACGACCAGCTATCCTTAGTGGCCACACACGCAGATGACAAGCAACATGAATTCGACTGGGTGAACACTACTATTATTGGACAAGCCAAACAGAACAGCCAGGGAATTCCTAGAGGAATGGCACTCATCCTCAGATTCAATCAATAAGCACATCGACCTGGACCCAATATACCGACCACTGCAGTGGACAGCTGGAACTGACAACCGGAAGCGACAGATTCAAACCACTATAAATGTCAGAGGAAAGATCACAGAAGCGCTTCACAGGAGGCTCCCAAGCACTGAGGATATCACCTAGACAGGGGACAAAACGTCTGCAACAAAAATTCCCAGCTCGGCGAACAGAACCACAACAATAAAATGTGTTTATTCAACACAAAATACTGGGACAAAAAAGAAGCGTTTCAGCACATACCAAAACATGAAAAATACAAAGAGACAAGTCTGTTAAAATTCACTTACGATGTGGAGCTATATGAATTGAAATGTGAATTACAAAACCACGGACGAGGTATTCCAGCTTTATTGGTCATTATTTGACCCACAGCTGAAGTACTGATTTCCCCCCAGTCAGTGATCCCCCTCACTGAGACTCTCTCGCCCTGTCTCACACATTGTCTCGAGTGACTACAAGTTCCTGTTGGCCCAGAATATTTAAATTAATTCACCTTCTCCCTGGAAGCAATCTGTTGTTATTTTGGACATTGTTCAGCAGTCAGCAACCCGGCTCTGTGAAATTATTGGCGATAAATGATCTGGGATGACAGCATAGTGCTCACAGGGTACGGCACCAGACAAAGGGCTTGCAGTCTGTGGGAATTTCTAAATAAAATTTCTGTATGTTTGTCCTCATGCTGTCTTCTGATCTAACTTCACACTCGTCTGACACCCCTTGCTCTCACTCACTCTGTCGCTCCATTCTCCCTCCATTCCTTTTATCTCTCTTCACTTCCTTTTTCTCTGTTAATTTTTCTCTCTCTCACGCACACACACACACACACAGTTCTCTCTGTTTTCAAATTGTGATGCTGGAGAGCTCATCGTTGTACAATTGGCTAAACGGCTTCGTTCAGTGCTCTATTAATTCTGAAGCTCTATGAACCACAATAAAGACTTTAGGTGCCTGGAGAGACAAGCTGGTCCTGCGAAGGACACAGTGCAGAATCATCCTTTATCTCTTCCTGTTGCCTGTTATGCAGTGGCCTTGAAATATCTGTTCAAACAAAATAGAGTGAAATTCGTGCTGTCGGGAGGACGTTCACCAGATGATTATGCTGTCAGGATTTAACAAGCAGTTCCCACATACAAAATGTGGACTTCCCTGATAGCAGCTCCTCCCAATTGACACGGCCTAGCTCTGCCTGATGCTCACGTAATTTGCCTTCCGCCAATTCAGTAGCTTCACACAAGGTCCTGACTTATCCATCTTCGTAACTATCTTAAATCTGAAGGAGCTGTGACCATTGTTTCTAAAATTATGCCCCACTGAAAGGTCAGTCACCTGGCCAGGCTCATTAGCCAATACGAGATCCAGTATGGCTCTTCCTCGGGTTGGACAATCCACATACTGCTGCAGTTAATAAATTCTGCCCCGTCGAAGCCTCTTGCTTCAAGGGACTCCCAGTCATTACTGGAGATCTTAAAGTCACTCACTATGACCACTCTGTTTTTAATACACCTTTCCTTCATCGACGTACATTTCTGTTCCTCAATCCCTCCGGGCCTGTTGGAGGGATTATAGCAACGCAGTGCTTGCAGCCATCTTATTTTTGAGCTTTAACCATATTGCTGCAGTGGATGATCCCTCCTGTATGTCCTCTTCAAGTACAGATGTAGCATTCTCCCGATTATTAAAACACCTCGTCCACCTCTTTTACCTTTCTCTCCATTTCGCCTAAAACAATTAAACTTTGAAATGTTAAATGGCCAGTCCTTTCCCTCTCTCAACCAAGTCTCTGTAAAGCTGCAACATCATAGTCCCATGAACGGATTCAGGCTGTCAGTTCATCGGTCTTAACCATAATAATTCTTCCATTGAAATAAATACACTTCAGCCCAACTCCATCAGATCCTGACCTGATACTTGGTTTTAGTTTCCCTGATGTAAATTCTCGTTGTCTATTCTCTGGTAATAGGAGATTAGAAAAGACTGTCAGTAAAGCAGAAAATATTGCAAACAGACAATTTCTGTTTCCTCCATTGTCCCTTCTATATGTACATTTCATCACACACTGTCCAATTCCAATAAATTGCTGGATAATTATTATGCTTCAAACAACAGTCTCCAGCCTCTCAATGCACATTCTTCAACTCTCTCTGGACCCATTGGATTGACAGTTTTCTGATCCCTCTCTCAACCAAATCTCTGTAATAGTTATATCATAGTTATATGTACTCATTCAAACTCCAAACTCCAAGCTCATCTGCCTTGCCTGTCATACTGCTCACATTAAAATCAGCATACTTCCGACTGCCAGTCCCATTGTGTTCACTCCCCACTGCCAGTTTGTTGTTGGTCTTAGCTGTACTGGGATTAGTCTCCAACTGCTCTTCAGTCACTGTGCTTGTGGATGTACTGCTCTGGCTCTCCCCCCCCCCCCCCGCCCCCCCCGCCACCACACTTGTTTAAACCCTCCTGACTGACAATAGCAAACCTGCCTGCCAGGAGATTGCTGCCGGTTCACGTCAATCCCGTCCTTCTTGTGTATTTCATACTGACCCAGGAATCTCAATGACCCACATAGCGGAGATTGCTGCCAGTTCAGATGCATCCAGTCCTTCTTGTGTATATCCTACTGACCCGGGAATCCCAATAATCCACATATTGCAAGTGCTGCCTACCCTACCAGCTCTTTGGCCATGTTTTTAACTATACTGCCTTCCTATTCCTAACTTCACTGGCACGTGGCATAATCTAGTCTCTCCAACATTCAAAAATCCTTTCAGCAGAACTCCGGCACGATCTTTACTTTGAAATGGATAGACTTGACAATAAAAACTTAGTGTGATCTTATTAACTATGAAAGTGGAGCCCAACGAATCAGTCGCAATGACCATAAGATCTGATATCTATCACCTTCACCAAACCTGTGTGACAAGGTATACATATGGAGCATCTATTTGTAGATGGACGTGGATAAACAGAAATTAGTCCAAAATACCTGAAAATGTCACAACAGATGTCTGTCATTCAGCCTGTTTCCTCTGCTTTGCTGTTCAATTGGTTTTTAGCTATTCTGTTCCTTTTAATGGCTGGGTCTTTAACCTGGATCCCTAGCGCGTCAGAAAGTGGCCAGTGTCTTTGTGCGCTCCTTGCGTAGGGAGCATCCAGTGCCAGGCGATGGGGTGTGGGGAACCCCGGGATGGCTCGGTGAAAGGCTGCATGTAATAACGGATGGACTCAGGGCTCGAGAGAGACGGAGCAGGTAATCAGAGACATGCACTCACATCAGTAGCTGGGCAAGATTCCCATGTACTCGGGGAGCCCGAGCACCAGAGCCACTTTTACAATAAACCCGTCATATTTGCAGCAATTCTCCATCAAATACAAGTAAATATACTGCAGATGGCAAAAACCTGAAACAAACATAGAAACATACTGTGAAGAGAGAAACGAGTTAATTCTCCCAATGCTGACACGGGGAGATTGTAAAAAAAACTCCACAAAAACAGGGTCCAGAGATTGGAATTATTCTTATTTGAATGAAAATAGTCTTATCAGTGATAGGCAACATGGTTTTGTGCAGAGAAGGTCATGTCTTACCAAATCAATAGATTTCTTTGAGGAAGTTACAAAGTTGATTGATGAAGGAGGCACTCTAGATGTCATTTACGTGGACTTCAGGAAGGCGTTTGGTATGTTTCCCCATGGTCGGGGTATGTCGAAAGTGAGGTCACATGATGCACGAGCTGGTGGATAAAGAACTGGCTGGGCAACAGGAGGCAGAGAATAGTAAGGGGAGTGAGTTTCTCAAAATGGAGAACTGTGACCAGTGGTTTATTTTAAGATGTTTCTGGAAAGATACATGAATAGGCTGGGAACAAAGGGAATACAGATCCTTAGAAAATAGGTGACAGGTTTAGATAGAGGATTTGGATCGGCGCAGGCTCGGAACACCGAATGGCCTGTTTCTGTGCTGGAATGTTCTTTGTTATAAGATTAGCAATGACCCATCAAACCCCAGTAATGGTCTCCTCCAACCTCTTCCCTCAGACTAAAAGGTACAGAAGCTTGAAAACACTGAGCAGCTGGTTCAGGAACAGCTTCTTCCTGACTGTTATTAGACTGATGAGTGGACTCCCTAATCTCAGATAATGCTGATCTTGTTCCTGCTGATCTCGCCTCGCACACGCCCTGTGCATCGTAACCTGCATGGCTCTCAAACATATTTTATAGCCATTGTTCTGTACATCATTGTTTACTATGCTTTGTCTGCATTTCTTGGTAAAGGTGAAAGTAAATCCTCACCTCCCTTCCCTCAGTTACTACAGTGCTCACTCCCAGCTGTCTCTGGTCCTCAGCCCCAGAACCTCCCATTCACCCCCCCCCCCAGCACACTGTGACCTCATCCCCACTCCCTGTGTGCTTTGTATCTCACTATTTCTCTCACACTGTCTGTTTCCTTGTATTTTCCTTTTATCTGTCTTCTGTTTCTTTCCCATAACTTACTATCTCCCCTTCTCCCTGTTCTTGTGAATGTTTGTTTCTTATTTTGTTTCCTTTCTCTGTTTTACTGACTGTCCTTCTGTTTGCCTCGCTGTGTTCTCTCTCTCCTTCTACGTGTCCATCACTTTCTCTCTCGTTGTGATGGTGATGGCTTCTCTATTCTCTTGAAGCATGTGATGGCTCTTTGGTTGGATGTTGGTAATACAATAAATTCAATGATGTTTTGGTATCTTAAACATAATTTAAATTTATTGGTTAAATTTCAATTGTTGTCAAAACAGCAACCAGAATATAGATATCCATTTAACAACCAATTGTTACATCTAAATATTTTGGAACTGCCTTCTCCCAGTGCTCTGCATACTGGCAACTGAAAGCATTCGATTCACGTGCATTATAGTGTGACGGTAACTGCTCTTCCCAGGACCATAAGAAACTACAGACGGTTTTGTGCACAGCCCATACTATCATGGAGGACAACCTTCCATCCATTTATACTTCTCATTTTCAGTGAAAGTCTGGCAACATCAAATGTCTCTCCCAAACTGGTAATGATCTCCTACAACCTCTTCCAAAAGGGAGGAGATACAGAGACATGAAAACATGGACCAGCATGCTCAGGAACACCTTCTTCCCTACCGTAATTAGACTGACGAATTTACATCTCTAATTTTTCAAATAATGTTAATCTTGCTAAAGTCGATCTTGAATTCCACTGCTCCTGTGTTGCTGTCACCTTGTGTGCCTCACTCTGTGTAAGTGCCCTGTGAGGCTCAAAGTCTTCTCAAGGGCAATCAACAAAGTGAACTAATGCTGCCCAACCAGCGATTCCTATATCCCATTAATAAATATAAGAACATGACGACACTCAGGGAACACAGACAGGTGGGATCAAATCGCATTAAACATGATCTTAGATAGATAGAGATTTCCCTCGGTATCTGAAAGTAGAGTGTTCCTACAAAGCCTTTCATAAGCTGATATGGCATAAAGTGAGGTATGATTAATTTATGTGGGGAAAATGTACTTTTCTTGTTAAAAGTGAAAATCCTCTTCGGATTTCTTTTGATTAGTGAAAACAGGACGTAATGGAGGTTTTTCGGAAAGGGAAATGGCAAAAAGCGAATTTTTTAAAAGTGGGGGATACGTGTAGCAGCATGGGCGTGATATTCAGGAAGATGTGAAAAGTTAAAAATAAATGAGGTGATTCTCACATTTTATTTCCACCCCAGCTGATCATCATTCCCTTTGTTTGCTCTTTGTCTTCTATCTCTCTCTTTCTCTATCGATTCAACTCACTCCTCCTGCCCTTCAAAGCAGACTTCTTTGTCACCAGCATTATTCACACTATTTTCCAGCTGCTTTCAGTTCAGAAAAGCTTCCCAGCACTTTCTGATCTTATCCTTGCATTATTTATGCAATTTCAGATCTACAGCATCTTTCAAATTTGTTTAACCTTCAAATTTGTTATTCCATGGGAAGTCGACATCTCTGCCCAGGGCAGCATTTGTTAATCAAAACTAATTGCCCTGACTCTGATGACATTCCACAAGCCAATAGAAAGTCAAGCACATTGATGTGGGTCTGAAGTCACACTTAACCCAGAGCAGGTAGTAACATTAGATTTCTTTACCGAAGGTCATCAGTGAAACAGGAAACTGTTCAGACAAAATGTGGTTTTATAGTTGTTTTTCGTGAAATTCACTTTTATTCCAATTCTTATCATTTTTATTTAAGTTCTGCCATCAGCTGTGGTAGGACTTGAAACAAATCGCTTGAAACAATGTCTTTCGTTTAATAAGCTTTGTTCCTGAATTATGTCCAGCGACATTCCGACTCTGATACATTGTCCTAATCATGAAGTAACGTCCGAGACAAGAACAATTTTGTGATTCAAATACTTGTAACTGGAAAAGTGGCCAGAAGAGAGCTTGAAACATAAAGTCTGAATTTTACCAACGAGCAGACAATGGTTTGTTCAGCCACAGCACTGACGCAGAGATGGAGACTGGGGATATTGTGAGCTGGTAGTGGACAGGGTTCGTGACAGAGAGAACAAGATACATAAATCAGTTCAGGGCAAAAAGAGATCTCGAGGTTGTGTACAGTTTTGTTCTCAGATGTAAGGGAGTGGTCTGCAATTCAGATGAATGGAAACTGCAATTGAAATTGCAGATAAAAGTTTCTTCCATTGGAAAATATAGATAACAGCAATTGCAATGAAGTTCAAAATTGTTTATGCGATTAATGAATGGACAGAAGTAGAGAACACCAACAATAGCGAGAATAGGTTATGAATTGGAGATGCCGGTGTTGGACCGAGGCGTACAAAGTTAAAAATCACACAACGCCATGTTATAGTCCAACAGGTTTAATTGGAAGCACACGAGATTTCGGAGCGTCGCTCCTCCACCATAGGTTAGTAACACACTCTCCACCCCGCCTAATCAGCACCACTAATATCCGATAAGGTAGAAATTTCCGACAGAGGAAAATGTTGAAAAGACCCAAGGAAAGCCTCCTCTCTATTGGTGTAATTATCGAGTCCATTATTCGCAGATTCAGACCTGTCCTCTCCACGTCTGTACAGCTGCTGATCTCTGTTACTGTTGGAGCTGATGCATCGGCTCCTAGGCTGGGATAGCGCACTGAGTGAAGCCCCTCACCAATAGGAGAGGGAAACCCTCCAGTGACACAGTTACTATGCATGGAGACTGACATCAATCACAGTCACTGAGCAAACAGCTCTAGCTTTCAATACAGCACATTCAGTTCACAATATATCTGGACTGGACTGGACTTGATGCTGACATCGCTGGCTATTAGTCACATCTCCCATCACCAATTACTCTAGTGAAGTCAGTTGTGAGGGAGAATGATGGACGTTTTCTTATCGCAGGCGAGATGACTCTGCCCTGTTGTACACTTGCAATGCTGTCACCATCTTATCCCGAATCTCCGCCCCTCCACAAAAAAAAAGAAACACAATCAGGATGTTATTACTGAGCTGATCTCTCCTTCACGGCAACAAACCCCAGCCAACAGATTGTCACTGGGCACAATTGCCCTGAACATAGACAGGAAGGGTGGACTTCTCTGAATGGTCCTCTCACTGCTCTAATCCAGAATCGTTGGACCTTCCATTAGAGTATGTTTAAGTAATTAATTTATACAAATTGACAAACATCTTAATGCAGTTTTATTTGCTGTAAAGCAGTATTTTTTTTTATCTTTTTTCCCCTCAGTCCAAAACCAAAAGTGAACTTATTGATTAAGACTTATGAATTAATGAGTCAGATTTACCTAGTAGATAGGGCGGAATGGGGATAGTGGCTGTGGAGACTGCATGGGGAGTACAATGATATTCCCCAGTCATCATCACTCTTAACGTCAGATAGAATTAAATATAGTTCACAACAAGGAACGAGCCAACGCTTGGGATATGTAATGCTCAATGACAATGTGAACTGAAACGGATAATTTTAAATGTGAAAAAGTGAACTATATTTTATATACACACCATTTCATCATTGGGAATACAGATTGAGTAGGGTCACCGCATCTGAAGCATTAACTTTGATGTCTCTTCACTGATACAGCGAGACCTGCTGAGCTTTCCCTCCAACGTCTGTTTTTGTTTGAGATTGATCATGTTGTTCATATCTGGCAGGATGCTTACAATTAAAAGCAGATGCTAACAACAAAATGTACTGGGCTACGTGGACAATACAGGAGAATAATAGTAGAAATACCGCTCATTCCAAACTGGAAGAGACAATGGGCTGTGTTTTCACCACCTTTGCTGGAATAATTCTATGTTATGCATTGAAAGCGTTTGGAGATTGGGGAGATAAGCTTGTTCAATGAAGGACACAAGTGTTCCATCATCAAAAATATATCCCTATTATTTCATGAATTTCAGCTGCCTCTAATATGCATTTTCAAACAAAATAGATTTCCAGAGATTTCCAGGATGTTCAGCATTTTTAGTACTTTCTGTCTTAAAGAAGAAACAGATTTCGGCTGTAATTCAGGTGTCACAGACACACCAACTGTAATAGAAACATGAAAGTACCACATTGTCTAAATATTACCAAGTTAACCATGTAGATCTGTCACGAAACATGGAATATAGAGATAATGGAAACATGAAAAACAAACAGAAAATGCTTCAGAAACGAAAAAGGTGAGGACGTTTCTGCAGAAACAAACAGAATTAACATATGTCATATGATGTGACACTGTTCTGAAAAGTCCTATGAGAATCAAAGGTTTTTTTTTGCATCTCTGCTCTGATGTTGCCAGATCCACTGAGTTTCGCTCCAGCTCTTTTGATTTCTTTCTTCTTTCTGAACTGTGACAAAGTGTCTGATTTGAATGATAATAGCAAAGCTGTTATCTCAGTTGAATCCTGAGTAATTTGTTATGAACATTAAATGAGAAATTACAAAGTTCCTATGTTTGACAGGGCTCTAAATATCGATGACGTATTATATTGTGAGAACTTGCGATGAAAATGTTGAAACAAAACAGAGGTTTCTGCAACTGCTCAGTAGGTCTGGGAGCATCTGTGCAGAGAAATCAGAGTTAACGTTTCAGGTCCAGTGCCCCTTCCTCAGAACTGATGGTAATACGGAAAATGTTGGTTTATATGCAGAAAAGACTGGATGGTGAGATTGGATGAGAAACCATCACTGTTCAAGAAAATCGGGATCTGGAATCCATTCAAAATTAAGAAAGGATTTCTTGTACTCTCTCTTCTGTCACTTGGTCATTGTTCAGGTTGGACATGTACTATATATTTCTATATCTCTATCAGGTGCAGACGACATTTTTTTTTCTCCCCTACAGTGGTGTTTCAATATTTTTGATTATTTTCCAGTATGTATTTGCTTCCAATTCAAGGTGGATATGAGAACATGGCTTGACCTTCTGCAGTTTGCCCATAATATAGAATTTAATTGAATATTTATCCCCATCACACCCATTGAATTAAACAAACAATGCATGAGTCCATGTCCATCCTGCAGATGAAACATTTCGTCAGCTCTGGCTATTGCAGGGAATGTTACAAAGAACAGTGCCACACAAAATGATAATGTTCCAGCGCAAGATGCCATACCCAGTTTATCCTAATTTATTTACAAGGTTTATAAATAAAACATGCAGAGATGCGGAGAGTAAAAAGTGAATTCAACTCTGTGTCGAAAAATGCTATTTGTGGCTCCCTCATAAAATGTGTGAATTACATCAGTCAAAAATTCACCAAAACAGGGAAAGCAAGAAACTGGAATTGTCAAATAATCCTCTGAATAACATCTGGAGAACAGGAAGGAAATCACGGCTTGTTTGTGATATTCAGAAATGACGATTGTGAGAATGTGGAGGTGGGGAGCAGTGAAATGATGATCAATGTTATAGATGACACAAAGATGGGCTGGGGGTGGATCACAGTCAGGAGGGAAGGGTTAGGCTACAGGAGGATATAAACAAATTATTCAGATAGCCAGATCAATGGCCTGATGAAATTTAACACCGATAAATTGGGAAGATGCAAGTCAGAAGTAACGAGACAAGTACTCAAAAGTGTGTAAGAAAGAGGAGGGCTAAATTTGCTCGTTTTTTCTTTGCAGCAGGAAAGGTTGAGGAGGGAATCTGGTACAGATGTACAAGAGCATAAGGGGTACGGAGAGGATGAACAGCCAACAGCTGTTTTCCTTAGTCAAAGGATCAAAAAATAGGGGACACACTTTTAAAGAGAAAGGGAGGGGTTTGAGAGAGAATTTGTGGAATGTGTATCGAACTGAGAGGGTAGACTGAATCTGGAATGCGATGTCTAGGAAGGTGGTTGAGGCAGGTAACCTCACAAACGTTTAAAAAAGCCTTTGGATGTGCACTTGCTGGCACAGGCGTGATGAGCCTGTTTTTCATTGCATGATTCTTTGCAGTGGCAGCCATGAACACTCTGGTATATTCTGAAACAATAAGCAATGGCATTTGCTGCTTTGTTCCTTTGATGGTACTCAGTAAGTTTCTGTATTACAAAGTAGCAGCATCTCATGCAGCTTCAGCACTTACTCAACCAAAATCAGCACAACCATCTCTGGGAACATCCAGGGTAATTCACATACTCTGTGCAAGCATTGGCCAACAACAGCACTGACACTTTTCTAGCTATTTGTCACCATTATTATAGTTACAGCCATAATTTGAACACAGATTTTCCTCCATTATAATAAACACCTCTAGCAATAAGGATGTTATTTCGCTGAAGCATAATAAATTATTTCCCAGGTATTCACTTTGACAAACAGCAAGTTTTCCTGTGTTTTTTTTTCTGCGAGTTGTTTCTCACAGAATTCCCCACCCCACCCTCTTTCCACTTTATCAGTTTCTTGTGCACTGTCTCTCTGCTCTCACACACCTCACTCCCTCACATCCCCTACACTCTCCATCCATATTTATTAATCCCTGAAAAACTTGCGCCTAATCTCAATAATTTTATCAACACCCAACTCACAGTTTTAATTCCTTCTCTCGGCATGTTCATTAGACTGGCCGTGCCTGATGTTCTATTCACCTCGACCTTCTATTCAGTTCCTGATCTGCTGCTTTCGTTCTCACTCTCCTGGTTTATTCAAATCCATCTGACTTGCACTAGCAAACCTCTCCACAAGGATGTTGGTGCTCGTCCAGTTAATATACAACCTGTCTTTTTTGTACAGGTCCCCGCCTGTCTTGGAAGAGATCGCAATGAATCAACAATCTGAAACACCCACCCTTGAACGAACTTGTTCAGAATGTGTTAAACTATACTGCCTTCCTCATCCATCCCTCTTTTCCACATGGCATGGGGAGTAATCCAGAGATTATAGAGGATGTTTTTTCTCTCTCTGTCTCTGCCTCTCTCTCCGTCTGTCTCTCTTGCCCTCTCGCTCTCTCGCACCCACCACCCCCCCAAAAAAACACACACATTCAGAAGACAGACAGACACCAAATTACTTTGCAGAAGAATACAAATAACCTTAAAATAATGGGAATGATAACTGGAATGAAGGATTTTATTAAAGGGAGGATGAGAGAAATTGCGCTTCTTCTGGATTTCAGTTTGCTCGCTGAGCTGGAGAGTTCATTTTCAGATGGTTCATCACTGTACTAGGGAACATTATCAGTGAGCCTCTGGTGAAGTGCTGGTATTATGTCCCACTTGCTATTTATGTGTTTAGGTTTCCTTGAGTCAGTGATATAATTTCCAGTATTGGTGATTTTATGTCCGGTTCTTTTTCTCAGAGAGTATTAGATGGAATCAAAATCGATGTGTTTGTTGATAGAGTTCTGGTTGGAATGCTCTGCTTCTAGGAATTCTCGTGCGTGTTTCTGTTTGATTTGTCCTAGCTGGACCCAGGTGAAATGGTGTACTTCCTCATCTGTATGTAAGGATACTAGTGATAGTGGGTCATGTCTTTTTTTCTGGATAGCTGTTGTTCATGTATCCAGGTGGCTCGTTTTCTGCCTGTTTTTCCAATGTAGTGCTTGTTACAGTTCTTGCAAGGCTTATTCTTCCTGGAGGAGAACAAACAAAGATGTGAACTTATTGCGGTGCTGAAAAGTATGAAATAAAGTTGTAGTGTAAAACAGGAATACTCTGTTTCCGTTAGTTGGCATTACAGCATCAAGGAGTTCTAATTCCAAGATTGTTAACAAAAGAACCAGGTTTGAGATAAGGAAAAACTTCTTTATTGAGAGAGTTGTTAGGATTTGGAATGAAAAGCCTGGGAGAGTTGTGGATGAAGATGAAAAAGAGATCTGGATATGCTTTTGGAAATATGAATTTAACAGGCTGCAGAGATAAGGCTAGCAAATGGGAGGGGCTTTGGAGACATTCCTGGAGCTGATGCACACACTCTATCATGTGTCTGATGTGAATAAAAGTTAGTATACGATTATTTCCCATTGTAAATGCTCGCGCATATCTGATTATTTAGTGCAGCATAAGCATTTAAAATGCAAGTATTGCAAGACCATCTTCATTATATAGTCTAATTATTGATCAGAACATGAATATTTTAAATGTTGAATTCCAATTACGAAAACAAATCTGTCGTTGCTTTGGCACAAGTCTCTTTGAAAAGGTCTGACTTTTCACTTACACGATAATATGTTTATCGTTTTTGTTCACTGTCTGCATTTCAAATTAAATAACATTTTTACTAAAAATTAAACATTTTCAAATTATTTTTCACTAACATTTGATAACACAAATCATTTATTTAGTTGAATATTCACAGTGCAAGTTGAATTATTGCCATTTCTAATTCGCTGGCAAATAGCTGAAGCTTGTACATTTCAGTGAGAAATTAAACTGATTGATTATGTATAAATGTATAAGAACGTTAATTCTGTTTGATTATTCAATTGTTTGCTCACCCTGAACATGTAATCATTCAGAAGCCAACCGCTTTCAAAATGTTGGAGTGACAATGCATTGTTTTGAATCCTGACATTGTGTGTGTAATTCTGATCGCCAAAAGAGTTAGATCCATGTTGTTTGTTCGATACAAAATAAAATGTACATTCTTTATTTCTGTGTTAGAAAATGTTGAAAGGAGTTTATATTTTTGATCCATAAATATAGAATCAACCTAATTCTTTTCAGAGATTATGGTTCAGTTGAATAATCATAGTTGATGTCTTATTTTTGCCTAATTCACTCAATTTAGCAAACATCTGATTAATACATGGGTCACCCAACAGATTATATCTGAAGAAAAGAGCAGCAAATGACAAGTCAAGAATCACGTTAATAACTGAACTTGGCGGAGCCTGCCTGATGTCGGACACCACACAGACTGGCATTCAGGTGAATGGAACAATGAACAACATAACTGGAAGTTTTGGCCTAACGCCCCTCCCCAGCTTCCTGATCTTACACATATCACTCCCTCACACTTTCAACAATTGATAAGAATTCACAGGCTGGGTGTAACATAAAACACAGAACAGTAGAGCACATTGCAGACCCTTCGACTCTTGACGTCCTGCTGATCTTTTATCCTACTCGAAGATCAGACTAACTGACATACCCAGACATGCTGGTCCGGAGAGAGGCACCGTGCGCAGTCAGCCATTCTTACTTCCTGTTCTTTTCTGATGTGCAGCTGCCTTGAAATATCTGTTCAAACCAAACAGATTGAATGAAATTCAAGCGGTCGAGATGACGTTCATGACTGTGTATTTCAATCAGGATTTAATGATGGATGAAATTCCAGAATAACATAATCAATGAATAAAAAACAGGGCAACCCAAGAAATAGCAGTTGAGTACGACATGTGGTTCCAAATAGGCCTCACGGTGTTACCGATAGTTTATCAATCCAGACAATCAGCTCCTGTCCTTTGGACCCAGGTTCAAATCCCACCACTACAGATGGTGGAAATTACATTCAATAATTTTAAAATATCCCTGGAATTATTAATCTACCTATGAGAATAAAATCATTGCCGATATTTAGAAAAGTCCATCTGATCATTAATATCCTTCAATGAAGGAATCTTCTGTCCTCACCTGGTCTGGCTGACATGCAAATCCACACCCAAAGCAACGTCATAGCCTCCCAATCGCTCCCTGAAATGGTCCAGTGAGTCATTCACTTGTACCAATGGTTACAAAGTTTCAAAGAAATGAAACCGGCTGGACCATCTGGCATCAAACTGTGCACTGGAAAAGTCAACATGAGAAACATCACTATAGAACCTCCAAAGTCTTCCTTACTATCATCTAAGGGGTAGTGCCAAAACTGGGACATCTGCCTTACAGGCTATTCAAGCAACAGCCTGACATAGTCATACTCACGGAATCATACCTTACAACAATAACCCAGCCACCACCATCACCATCCCTGGGTATGTCCTGCCCCAAAGGCAGGACCGATCCAGCAGAGGGGGCAGCTCAGTGAGATATAGTCGGTAGGTAGTTGCTCTGGGAGTCTCCCGAATTGACTCCAGACCTAATGAAGTCCCATGGCTTCAGATTAAACATGGACAAAGAATTCTCTTACTGATTACCACGTAACGTCATTCCTCATCTGAATCAGTTCTCCTCTATGTTAAATAACACTTGGAGAAAGCACTGACTGAGGCAAGGGCACAAAGTGTATTCTGGCCAGGAGATTTCAAAGTCGACCATCAGGAATGGTTCGGCGGCAGTACTATTGATCACGCTGGTCGGGTCCTAAAGGACATAGCTACTAGATTGGGTCTGCAGCAGGTGGTGAGACAAAGAACAAGAGGGAAAAAATCATACATGACCTCATCCTTACCAATCTACCAACTTCAGACGTATCTGTCCATGACAGTATCGGTAAAAGTCTCGTGGTTAGGTTCAGAATAAATTCTATTGTGTTGTGTGGCACTATCACCATGCTAAATGGCACAGATTTCGAAGAGATCTAGCAACTCAAGACTGAGCGCCCATAAGACACTGTGGATCATTAATAGCAGCAGCACTGTACTCCAGCACAAACTGTAATGTCACGACCCATCATATCCCCGCACTCAACCATGATCATCAAGGCAGAGGATCAACTCTGGTTCAATGGAGAGTGCAGGAGGGCATGCCACGAGCAGAACCAGGAATATACAAAGATAAAATGTTAATCTGCTGAAGCTTCCAAACAGAAATACTTGCGTGACAAATAACTTAAACAGCAAGGGACAGACAGAACTGAGCTATCCCACAATGAATGCATCAGATTTAAGCTCTGCAGTCCTCCTAATCTGATCATGGACAGTGGTGGATGATCAAACAACTCACTGGAATAGGAGTCTCCACAAATATCCCCATCCTCAATGATGGAAGATCCCAGAACATCAGTGCAAAAGATAAGGCTGAAGCTTTCGCAGCAATCTTCAGTCAGAAGTTTTGAGTGGATGATCCATTTCGGCCTCCTCCGGTGGTCCCCATCATTACAGATAGCAGTCTTCAGCAAATTCGATTCACTGATATCAAGAAACGGTTAAAGGTACTGGACACTGCAAAGGCTATATCCCTGATAACATGCTGACAATAGTCCTGAAGACTTGTACTCCAGAACTTCCCGATTCCCTAGACAAAATGTTCCAGTACGGTTACAAACAGACAATGGGGAAAACTGCTCAAGTATCTTCTGTACATAAAACGCAGGACAACGTCAACCCGACCCAATCCCGCCTCATCGGTCTACTCTCCATCATCAGTAAAGTGATGGAAGGTGTCATCAACAGTGTTATCAAGCAGCTCCTGCTCAGGGATGCCCATTTTGTGTTCCACCAGGGTCACTCAGCTCCTGACTTCATCACAGCCTTGGTTCAAACATAGAAAAAGGAACTGAATTCCAGCCCTTGATATCAAGGCTGCATTCTGCCTAATGTGACATCAAGGACCCCAAGCAAAAACAGTATCACAGGCCAACACTGCATTATTGGAGTCATACCTGACAGATAGGAAGATGGTCATTGTTGTTGGAGGTCAGTCATCTCAGCTCCAGAACATCTCTGCAGTAGTCCCTTAGAATAATGTTCTCGGTCCAACCATCTTCAGCAGCTTCAACAATGACCTTCCTTCCATCATAAGGTCGGGAGTGGGGATTATCCAGGCTTGGGCTGACAAGTTGCAAGTAACATTCATGCCACACAAATCCAGATAATGACCATCATGAGTAAGAAACAACATAACCACTTGTTTTTAGCAGCAATACTGCGCGATTAAATCACCTTCTGACTTCCCAAAGCCTGTCCAACATTTACAAGGCACAAGTCAGGAATGAGATGTAATAATCCTCACTTGCCTGACTGAGTGCAGCCCCAACAACACTAAAGAAGCTTGACACCATCCAGGATAAAGCAGCCCATTTGATTTGCATCACATCCACAACCATTCACTCCCTTCATCACGGTCACTCAGGAACAGCAGTGCGTACTATCTACTAGACACAATGCAGAAATTCCACAAAAATCCGCAGAGAGCTCCTTCCAATTTCACGAACACTTCCATGGAGACTGACAAGAGCAGTAGACTTTTGGGACCACCACCAACTTCAAATTCTCCTCCAAACCAGCCAACATCCTGATTTGGAAATATATCGCAGTTCCTTCCCTGTTGCTGGTTCAAAACACTAGAATTTCCTCCTTCATCACTGGTGGGTCAATGCACAGCACGTAGATTGCACCAGTTCGAGAAGGTAGCTCACCACCACCTTCTCAAGGGCAACTCGGGACGGGCAAGAAATGCTGGGCCCATCCAGTGTTTCCCACATCCAAAAAAATATTTTTTTAAATAAATATTTTCAAGTCGAGCATCTCGATGGGACAGATTATCTGATTTGAACACGAATAGGAAAACAGTGTTTCTAATAGTGAATATTTTAGACTTTTTCTGTTATTGGAAAGGTGTTCCGTATTCGATGACACATTGTTGCTGAGTGCTGTGATAAATTGCACGTTTTTAGTTAAAATCAACAATACTGGTGTAACAGGCTCAATCCTTCAAAATGACCAGATTACAAATGACAATCATAGTAGAGACAATGTACTCCCGCCAGGTAAGACTCACAGATAGTAGCTTACATTCAACAGATTAATGGACTACTGGCTACACTGAATCCTCGCACCGTTTATATCACAGGGGTTACCACTGACTAGAACGTGAAGTCAAATCAACATATAATCACAAGAGCAGATCAGAGACTTACAATTCTGCACTGTGCTGGTTTATAATTGTCTCTCTGTCTAGTGGAAATATGTTCTACACACTGACTGTATCAATCTTTGCAGTAATCGATCAGTTTCAATCAGATGCCCCCCCCCCCCGCCATTCTTCTAAGTTCCATCGAGTACACACACTGCCGCTCATATGACAAGCCGTCATCCCTCAGCAGTTCACAATATGCCAAATGCCGTCTGACCATTGCCCATTACATTCTCAACAGTATGTCTCCTCTCTTGTACTCTTGTTCTCTTGAAATGAACGTGAACATTGCATTTGCTTTCGTAACTGCCAACTGAACCTGCACATTAACCATAAGGGAGGACGAGTGATTCAAAATCCTTTTGTGCTTCAGATTTAATGGATCCTATTAGAACATAGTGTCTGCCTCTATTCCGCCTATCAAAGTGCATAATCTCACACGATTCCATATTGTGTTCCATCAGCCACATGTTTTCCCACAGTCCAAAACTGTCCAAGTCTTTCTGCAGCCTCCCCACTTCCTCAATATCATCTTCCCAGCAAACCATCACGGCATCATCTTCAAACTTAGCAAAACTGCCCTCAGCTCCTTTGTCCAATTTGTCCATATATAATACATTTCCTGGCTCCCTCAGGACTGTCCACCATCTTCAAGGCACAACACTCAAGGTGCTTGACTCCATTTATGTTGAAGCAATGGGTTGAGTGGAATTATACCTGCAAAGTCTTCACTCCCTGCTCCACTGACTCTCAGTAGAAGCACACCCTGCCCCGTTTGTGGTGAGTTTACTTCATTATTGTGCACAATCCCAGTCTATTGATGGCATTCTGTCTGGACAAACTGTGTGTTGATGACGGTGGAGGGAGGTGGGGGAAGGAATGTCTATGATGAATGACTGTCTGACTGCCAGGTTAAAACCTGCCCCGACAGCCCCGGATGTCTCTGTGCCCGCTGTCACCGCTGCAGACATGATCAGTCTTCTTGAGAGTCAAGGCAAGGGAAGCGACAGACCTGGACGATGTTCCCAGCTGTGTACTCAGAGCCTATGAGGACCAACTGGTAGAGGTATTCATTTACAACTTCAGCTTCTCCCTCTTACAACCTGAAGTCCCAACCCGCTTCGAGAAGACCACCATCTTCCTCATAAGTGAGAAAGCACATGTAACGTGCCTTAATGACTACCGCCCAGTGGCTCCGACCTCAATAAACATGGAGTGATTTGAAAGGCTGGTTATGGCCCACATCAGCTCCAGTCTCCCAGCCTGACCTGATCCCTTATAATTTGCCTACTGATGTAACAGGTCCAGAACAGATGCCATACCCCGATCCCAGCACTCATCCATGGGACATCTTGAAAACAAGGACACTTACACCAGATTCCTGCTCACTGACTACAGCTCCACCTTCAATATCGTTATCCCCTCCAGACTGATCTCAAAATTCCGTGACCTCAGTCGCGGCTCCACCCTCTGCAACTTGATCCCCCGGTTTCAGACCCACAGACCACAATCTGTGAAGAGAGGTATCTGCACCTCGACCACAATCACACTCAACACTGGATACCCCAAGGATGCATCCTCAGCCCCGTACTATACTCCCTGTCCACACATGGCTGTGTCCCTCAGCCCCCTACTGTACTCCCTGTCCACACACGGCTGTGTCCCTCAGCCCCCTACTGTACTCCCTGTACACACACGGCTGTGTCCTCAGCCCCCTACTGTACTCCCTGTACACACACGGCTGTGTCCCTCAGGCCTCTACTGTACTGACTGTCCACACACGGCTGTGTCCCTCAGCCCCCTACTGTACTCCCTGTCCACACACGGCTGTGTCCCTCAGCCCCCTACTGTACTCCCTGTACACACATGGCTGTGTCCCACAGCCCCCTACTGTACTCCCTGTCCACACACGGCTGTGTCCCTCAGCCCCCTACTGTACTCCCTGTCCACACACGGCTGTGTCCTCAGCCCCTACTGTACTCCCTGTACACACACGGCTGTGTCCCTCAGCCCCCTACTGTACTCCCTGTCCACACACGGCTGTGTTGCCAAATTCCAAACAATGCCAGCTGCAAGTTCTCTGATGACATGCCCACCTAAATACAGGTATTCCCTGCTTTTCAAAAGTTCGCTTTTCCCCACTTCCCTTTCCAAATAACCTACATTCGGACATTCCCGTCTCAGGCGACTGACTGTGTGGAGTTTGCACATTCTCTCTGTGTCTGCGTGGGTTTCCTCCGGGTGCTCCAGTTTCCTCCCACAGTCCAAAGATGTGCAGGTCAGGTGAGTTGGCCATGCTAAATTGCCCGTAGTGTTAGATAAGGGGTAGATGTAGGGGTCTGGGTGGGTTGTGCTTCGGCGGGTTGGTGTGGACTTGTTGTGCCGAAGGGCCTGTTTCCACACTGTAAGTAATCTAATCTAATCTAATCTGTTTTCGCTAATCAAAAGAAATCCAAAGAGGATTTTCACTTTTTCGAAGATTGCCAAAATTTTTCCCATACAAATGAATGCTTCTTCACTTTACACCATATCGGCTTATGAAAGGAACACTGTATTTAAAATCGCAGAGCAGTTACCATGTCACACGAATAGAATGCTTTCAGTTGCCAGTGTACAGAGTAACAGTAAGAGATACAGCTCATTCTAAGCTGGAGGAGACAATGGGTTGAGTTTCCTCAACCTTTGCTGTAATAATTCTGTGAAATGTATTGAAAGCCTATGGGGGGGGGAGGTGGGGGGGGGGCGGGGAGACAAGCTTGTTCAATAAAGCGAAACCTGTATATGTTTAAGACAATGTTTAAAGCGATTTTATCTCCCTGTCTCTCTGCCCTAAACTGTGGTCATCTTCTTATATTCGTTAATGGGATTTTTGGTATCACTGGCTGGGTCAGCATTACTTCACTTTTCTAGCTGCTCTTGAGAAGACCGTGAGCCACTGTAGTCCACATGTTTTATTTGATTTGATTTGATTTATTTTAGTCAAATGTACAATGGAAAGCTTTGTTTTGTGAGTAGTGCAGGAACATGATCGTAGACAAAAAAACACAGCTCATGAGGTACTTCAACAGAGTGAGGCATATAAGTTTACAGCTGCACATGAGATGTGCAAAACAAGATCGCTATTAGCAAGACTAGTATTATTTGAAGTTAGAGATGTCAATTCGTCAGTCTAATTACGGTAGGGAAGTAAGTGTTCCTGAGTATGTTGGTCCATGTTTTCAAGCCTCTCTATCTTCTTCCTGTTGGAAGAGGTTGTCGGAGATCATGACCGGTTTGGGAGAGATTTTTTATGTTATCAGCCTTTCGGTGACAATAGGAAGTATAAATGGATGAAAGGTTGCCTTCCATGATGGTCTGTACTGTGCACACAACCGTCTGTAGTTTCTTATGGTCCTGGGCAGAACAGTTACCATGTCACACGAATAGAATGCTTTCAGTTGCCAGTATACAGAATAACAGTAAGAGAGACAGCTCATTCTAAGCTGGAAGAGACAATGGGTTGAGTTTCCACAACCTTTGCTGTAATAATTCTGTGATATGTATTGAAAGCCTATGGGGTGGGGGGGGGGGGGAGGTGGGGGGAGCGGAGACAAGCTTGTTCAATAAAGGACACAGACTGTTCCATCAACAAAACTCGATTCTTATTATGTCATGAAGTTCAGTTGCAATGAAAAGTGTTTTAAAACAAAGTGGTTTTCTGAGATGAACAGGATATTCAGAAACATGTTTTTTTTTCTCTTTGAATCTTATAGAAGGAACAGATTTCGGCCTTAATACACGTGTCACAGACACACCAACTGTAATAGGACCACAGTGTCCAAATACAACCAAGGTCAGCACATGGACCTGTCAAGAAACATGAGATATAATGATATGCAAACATGAGATACAAACGGAAAATGGTGGAGAAACGAAATAAAAACATGAAGAAGTATCTGCAGAGAGAAACAGAGTTAACATATTGATTATGATGTGACATTTCTGAAAAGTCAAAGGTTAATTCTGTGCATCTCTGCTCAAATTCTGCCAGATTTGTTGAGTTTTGCTCCAGCTCTTTCGATTTCTTTTTCTTTCTGAACTGTGACAAATTGTCTGATCTGAACGATAACAGCAAAGCCCCTGTCTCACTTGGATCTCGAGTAATTTTTTATGGACATTAAATGAAAAATTACAAAGTTCCTATGTTTGACAAGGCTCTAAATATTGATGACGTATTGGATTGTGAAAACGTGCTATGAAAATGTTGAAACAAAAACAGAAGTTGCTTCTAAAGCTCAGTAGGTCTGGCAGCATCCGTGAAGAGAAATCACAGTTAACGTTTCGGGTTCAGTGACCCTTCCTCAGAACTGATGGTAGCTAGGAAAATGTTGGTTGATATGCAGAAGGGGCTGGACAGCAGTTAATGGAGATTGTTAGTGGCTAAACATAGAGGGTGTGTAATGGAAGGCGATGTGAGAACTAGGCCTTGTGTATTATTGATCAGGGGTGAGGACATTGGGGAGTTCAGGGCCGAAAATAATTGAACTTGATTTTGAGTCTGAAGGGCTGTAGGGTCCTCACACGGTAAATGAGGCGTTGTTCTTCCAGTTTGCATAGACTTTTCCTGGAACACTGCAGCAAGCCTGACACAGAGATATTGGCCAGGGAACTGGATGCGGTATTAAACTGGCAGGGAACTGGAAGCTCAGGGTCATTTGTATAGATACACTTTGGATGTTCAGAGAAGCGGTCACCCAGGCTACCGTTAGTTTCCCCAGTGTCGAGAAGACCACATTGTGAGAAGCGAATCGAGTAGACTAATTGTGGGAAATGTCGGTAAGGTGCTGCTTCATCGGTAAGGTGTGGTTGAGCCCTTAGATAGTGAGAAAGGAGGACAGAAGTGCGAACATGTTACACTTTCGGTAGGGGCAAGTGAAGTGGGCCTGTGGTGGGGGTGAGGGTGGGGTAATGGGAGTGAATAAAGAGTGAACCAGGGTGTCCTGGTCCCTCCAGAAGGCGGACAATTTTAAGGAGGAAAATATGTATCTGGTGATGGCACCTTGCTGGCGTGGGGGAAATGGTGGCTGATGATCCAGTTCATGTGAATGCTGGTGAGATGGTAGGCCAGGACAAGAGGAATTCTCTCGCTGTTGCAGGAGGGTAGAGAGACGGTGAGAATAGAAATGCAAGAGGTGGGTCAGACCTGGTTGAAGGCCCTCTCGAGAACAGTGCAGGGAAATTCTCAGTTGAGGAAGAAGGTGGACATTTTGGAAATTGACATCATCAGAAGCAATGCGGTCGAGACAGAAAAATTGGTGGAATGGAATGGAGTATTAGCAAGAAACAGGTTGTGAGGGTGTATACTCCAGGTAGACGTGGGAGTCAGTTGGTGAATACTGCATATTAGTGGCCTGTCGATCCCCAGAAATGGAAACAGAGATGCCGAGGAAAGGAAGTGATGAGTCAGAGAAAGACTCGGTGAAAATGAAGGAGCCATGCAAATTGGAAGTGAAATCGATGTTTTTTTTCAAATTCAGGACAAGCGAGAGAAGCAGAATCGATGATATAATCTACGCATTGGAGAAAGAGTTGTGGATGGGTCTGGAATAGATGTGGAACAGGGAATTGTCTATGTACCCCTTGAAGAAACAGGTATGACTGGAGCCCACGAGTGTATCCATGCACCCCCCTCTGTGTGGCAGGAGTAGGCTGAAGCAATGGGTCTGCCCAGGCAGTTCTGTTTGTGGATTTTCAGGAGGAGATAGAAGTGAGCTCTGCTATCAGAGGACCATCAGCTTGGGGACCGTTAGGTGGGGGCAAGTACGGTGTGAATGACCAGATGAAATGTGGACAATTATCATAGTTGATACAATGGCCTGATGTGCCATGGCCGGGTCATGGTCGGGACCAGCAGGTGATATGAGGAGATAACTGAGAGCTGGCCCTCAGTCTATGCAATGTAGAGGTCAGTCCACCAGACTACAGCAGCATCACCCTTACCAGCACAGGCTGAATAACAAAGGCAGGTTTGGATCAAAGCACACGGCGTACGGCCTGTTCAGAGGGTGATTTGTGGATTGGGTGAGGGGATGCAGAGAAATTAAGACAACCAATGTCACATCGAACATTCTCAATGAACAGATTGAGTTCAAGCAAACAGCAGAGTGAGAGGTCCAGGTGGAGGAAGAGTATTGGAGCTCGGCGAAGAGTCTGTGGAACAGGGAACAGAATGCTTGTCCAAAGAAATGGGCACCGAGGAGAAGATGGTGGGAGAAGCGTTCAACGTCATGCCGTACTCGAAATTCATTAAAGTTGGGGCACATTGGGATAACGCTGAGACCATTGTTAAGTACAGAACATTCAACATCAGAGTGTGGAAGGGTAAGAGGGAGGGTGAAGGTACGACAGGAGGTGCATTTAGGGGAGTGGATGCAGTCAGAGTGCAGAGCACGGGTGGGGACGCAGGTTCCAAGGGGTCATAGGCATCTCTGTGTTATTGCATCTTGTGCACCTCATATATCTGATGCGCATGGCGAATGAGCGGAGAAAGAAATAGAATTGGGGAGTGGTGCAGCCTTGAGCCAATGAGATGTGATGCTTTTGCACAGATAAAATGTTGATATCACTGGCACTGTAATCACATGATCAGTCCTCAGGATGTAACTGAATGAAAATGAACATAATCTTATTGCAATGCCCTGATTTCATTGGAGTGACACTCAATCAGCAAAGTCTTACTTTTCTGAGATTTTAGACAAAACTGTGAAAACATAATAAATGTTGAGGCTAGCAACAGGACAAAGTCATCCGTGGTTTTGGCAGGTATTAGCAAGGGCAGAGTTCATTTGTCATTCTCAAAAGCTCTGGGGAAGGTGTCATTGTTCAGTGAGGAAATTACCAGGACAGAATTTCCTCCGATTCCCATTGACCCCTGTTTACTCAGGGTCCGTGATGCCACATGAATCCAATACTACTTTGATGCAAGGGAAGTTACTCTGATCTCACCTCAAAAGAGGTAAACCGTTAAAATAATAGAAAGCAAAAGTGTAAAACACGGCTTGTTTGAACAATGTACTCACTGTACTCACAATGTTTAAGGGAAAACTGATGCATGGACTTCAGATTTTGAGGAAAGGTTCATCCTATTTGTGATGAGGCTGTTTGGTTATGCACTGTGACACAGAGACAGAAAGATACTCTACTCTGGACCGTGGGGAACAAAACCATCCTGTTTACGGTGCATCAGACAGTGACAGACACAAACTGTTGTCTGTTCCGATTGGACATTGATCATCCCAATCTCAACATTCACTGATGATCAACAGCAGAACAGAAGCCAGCAGCTCCCATCATCCCCGTTGGAAAGCAAAAAGGGAATGCGATGGTCAGATGAAGTTGGAGTAATTGGGGAATTGATGTAACTTACAGTGGGAGTGGCAGAAGGAGGATGGAAAGGGAAATTATCAGTGGAAAAGCATGTAGCAGAAAAAGGGGTAGTGCAAGGGAAATAGGAGTGTGAGGAAAGATTAGGACGAAGGAGGAAGAATGACGGATGAGGTTTTAATGACAAGGAAAAACTTGTTTTTGGGGAAGCGGGATCGGGTACAAGTGAGTACTCAAACTATGAATGGGGTGGGCTAAATTTGCTCGTTTTTTCTTTGGAGCAGGGAAGGTTGAGGAGGGAACCTGCTACAGGTATACTGGAGTATAGGGGTATGGAGAAGATTAATAAACAGAAGCTGTTTCCCTTAGTCAAAGGGTCAAAAACGAAGGAACACATTTTTAAAATGAAAGGCAGGGATTTGAGAGAGGATTTGTGGAATGTATTTCACACTGAGAGGGTGGTATGAATCTGGAATGCATTGTCCAGGAGGGTCGTTGAGGGAGGTAACCTCACAAACGTTTACAAAGCCTTTGGATGTGCACTTTCTGGCACAGACGTGATAGGCCTTTATTTCGTTTCATGATTCTTTGCGTTGGCAGCCATGAATGCTCTGATATATACTGAAGCAATAAGCAATGGCAGTTGCTTTTTTGTTCCTTTGACTGGACCCAGTAAGTGTCGTGATCACAAACCAGAATCATCTCATGGAGTTTCAGCCCTTTCTCCACCTGCAGCATCCAAGCCATTTCTGGGAACATCCAGAGTAATTCACATGCTCAGTGCAAGCATTGTCTAACAACAGCACGAGCATTTTTCCAGCTGTTTACCACCATTATTATAGCTACAGCAATGTCATAGACACAGATTTTCCTTCAATATAATGCAGACTTCTAGCTATGAGGGTGCTATTTCTCTGAAGCATAATAAATTACTTTCTAGATATTCACTTTGACAAACAGCAAGTTTTCCTGTGTTTTGCTGCCAGTTATTTACACAGAATTCCCCACCCCACTCCACCCCACTCCACCCCTTCAAAATTTACCCTTTAATATTTTCTTGTGCACTGTCTTCCTGATCTCTCACACCTTAATCCCTCACACTCTTCATCCTCATTTGTGAATCGCTGATAAACCTGAGCCTCATCTGCATTAGATTAGATTGCTTACAGTGTGGAAACAGGCCCTTCGGCCCAACAAGTTCACATCTCCCCGCTGAGGCACAACCCACCCATACCCCTATATTTACCCCTTACCTAACACTACAGGCAATTTAGCATGGTCAATTCACCTGACCTGCACATCTTTGGACTGTGGGAGGAAACCGGAGCACCCGGAGGAAACCCACGCAGACACAGGGAGAACGTGAAAACACCACACAGTCAGTCGCCTGAGGCGGGAGTTGAACCAGGGTCTCTGGCGGTGTGAGGCAGCAGTGCTAATCACTGTGCCACTGTGCCGCCCAAATCTCTATCATTTATTCCAAATTTCATCTCACAATGTGAACTGATATGATTCCTTCCCTCAGCATGGTCATTAGACTGGCCATGCCTGATGTGCTACTCATCTCAACCTTCTACTCAGTTTCTGACCCGCTGCTTTGGTTACCAAACTCCTGGTTTATTAATTTAAATCCATTCGACTTGCACTAGCAATACTTCCCAAAAGGATGTTGCTGCTCCTCAAGTTAAGATGCAATCTGTCTTTTTAATACATTTCCCACCTGTCCTGGAAGAAATCCCAATAATCCAAAAATCTGAAACCAGCAACCCTGAAGTAGATTTTTAACAACATGTTAAGCTATACCGCCGTCCTAATCCTTGCATCTTTTCCATATGGCACGGGGAGTAATTCAGAGATTACAGAGGATTGTTCTGTCTCTCTCTCTCACACACACACACATACATACATTCACACACATAATCAGACAGACACCACATTGCTTTGCAGAAGAATACCAATAACCTTATAAATAGTTAGAATGTTAACTGGAATGAAGGGTTTAGTTAAAGAAAGGATGAGAGAAATTGTTTTTCATCTGGATGTCAGTTTGCTCGCTGAGTTGGAGAGTTCATTTTCCGATCGTTCATCATTATCCTAGTGAACATTATCAGTGAGACTCCGGTAAAATGCTAGTGTTATATCCCACTTTCTATTTATGTGTTTAGGTTTCCTTGAGTCAGTGATGTCATTTCCAGTATTGGTGATTTCATGCCTGGTCCGTTTCCTCAGAGAGTGCTAGATGGAATCAAAACCGATGTGTTTGTTGATAGAGTTCCGGTTGGATTTCTATGCTTCTAGAAATTCTCGTGCGTGTCTCTGTTTGGCTTGTCCGAGATGGATGTGCAGACCCAGTCTAAATGATATATCTCCTCATCCGTATGTAAGGATCTAGTGATAGTGGGTCATGTCTTTTTTCTGTTTAGTTGTTGTTCATGCATCCAGGTGGCTAGTTTTCTGCCTGTTTTTTCCGATGTAGTGTTTGTTACAGTACTTGCAAGGCTTATTCTTCATGGAGCAGAACAGACAAAAATGTGAACTTATTGTGGTGCTCAAAAGTATGAAGAAAGTTGCAGAGTAAAACAGGAAAACTCTGTTTCCGTTAGTTGGCATTACAGCATCAAGGAGTTCTCATTTCATAATGGTCAGCAAAAGAGCTGGGACTGAGATACATAAATACTTCTTTATTGAGAGAGTTGTTAGGATTTGCATTAGACTGCCTGGGAGAGTTGTAGATGACGATTCAATAAAGAATTGGACATATATAATTGGAAATTATGAATTTAATGGGCTACAGAGGTAGGGCTGGCAAATGGAAGGTGCTTCGGAAACATTACTGGAGCTGGTGCACACACAGTGGCCAATGGCCTCCTCCTGAACTTTAAAGGCTTGTACTCTATCATGTGTCTGATACAAAAAAAGGTCAGTATTGGATTATTTCCTGTTTTAGGTGCTCGCATATATCTGATTATTTGGTGCAGGATAAACATTTAAAATGCAAATATTGCAAGGTCAGTCTCATTATGTAGTCTATTTATTACTCAGAACATGGATATTTTAAATGTTATGTTCTGATAACGAAAACAAATATTTCATTGCTTTGGCACAAATCTCTTCGAAAAGCTCTGACTTTCCCCTCACACCATAATATGTCAATTTTTTCACTGTCCACATTTCAGATTAAGTATAATTCTTTTTAAAAATCGGCAGTTTTCAAATTATTCTTCGCTAAAATGTGATAACATAAATCATTCACAGTGCATGTTGAATTATTGCCATTTCTAAATTGCTGGCTATTAGCTGAAGCTCGTACATTTCACTGAGAAATTTAACTGATTGATTATATATAAATGTATAAGAAGGCTAATTCTATTTGATTGTCCAATCGTTTACTCACTCTGAACATGTAATCATTCAGAAGCCGACCATTTTCAAAATGTTGGAGTGGCAATGCATTGATTTGAATCCTGATATTGAATATATAATTCTGATCATAACAGTTAGGTACCATGTTCTTTATTCGATATAAAATAAATTGTGCATTCTTTAATTTTGTGTTACAAAAAATTGATAGGAGTTTATACTTTACTCCCATAAATATAGAATCGACCTAATTGTTTTCAGAGATTACTGTTCAGTTGAATAATCATACTTCACATCTCATTTTTGCCCAATTCACGAAACATAGCTAACAGTTGATTATTGTTCGGGTCAGTAAACTCAACACCTTGCAATGAGCTACGCTAAAAATGGCTTCCAAAAGATTTTGAATCATTTACAGTGTTACTGGAATTCACAGTTGCCTGTGATGCTGAGTGACACACTGACCTGCTCCTAAATCTGTGCAAAGAGTTTCTAACCTGGGTCAGGGCAGGTTAGTCAAACATTTCTTCACAACAAATAATTTGGAATCCACCCTGGGAAAGGTGGGAGCTCGCTAACAGACTATTACTGGTCTCAGTGTAGCTACAAATAATGTCCAAATTAGATATCAATGGCTGACCAGCAACCAGGTTTTAAAAAACCATCTTCAGTCAGAGCCTGGCCCAGTGGGCAGATGTGTCGCCATGCAGTGTCAGAATCACACCGCACAACTTACTGATGGTGCTGACACCTGGCCTACCTCCCAGACTCCATACATCTGCACCCTGGACCGGATGCTGGGAAAAGACGGTAAAAAGTTGACAGTCTGATGCACTATCTTGAGTCTCACAAAGAAACCTCTGAAACCATATCCAATAAATGTCACCTTCATTATCACCAGTATTAAAATGAAATTTTACATCTCTGTAGATGACCAGAGATTAATACACGGTTCACCAAACAGAATATATCTGAAGAAAACAGCAGCAAACGGCAGGCCAAGAAGCACGTTAATAACTGAACTTGGCGGAGTCTGTTTGGTGTGTGGTGACATACACATATTGTACTGGCACTCAGGTGACTGTAACAATGCACACCGTAAATGTAAGTTTTGACCTAACTCTTCGTCAAAGCTTCCTGATCTCACACACATCACTCCCTCACACACTCAAGAATTGATGAGAACCTCCAAGCTTGGTGAAACAGGAATCATAGTACAGGCCCCTCAGCCCTTGATGCCCTGCCGACATTTTATCCTGTTCTAAGATCAGACTAACCTACATACCTTTCATTATACGATCATTCATGTGCCTATCCACACACCCACACTCTCTGTGTAAAGAACCTATCCCGGACATCTCCCATAAATATTCCTCCAATTACCTTAAAATCGTGCCCCCTCACCATAGCCATTTCCGTCCTGGGTGAAAGTTTCTGGCTATCCACTCTATCTATGCCTCTAATCATCAAGTCAAGTTCCATTCTTTTTCGTTCCAATGAGAAATAAACCTAGTTCCCTGAATTTTCTTTGCAAGACCTGCCCTCCAGTCCAAGCAGCGTCCTGACAAATTTCCTCAGTACACTCACCAATGCTTCCACATCTTTCATATAATGAGGCGACCAGTACAAAACATAGCATTCTAAGTGTGATCTCACCAGGGTTCCATAGAGATGCAGCATAACCTCACTGCTTAAACTCAACCCCCATGCTAATGAAAATATCATCCGGTTTCTTAAGAACCTTATCAACCTGAGTGGCAACTTTGTGGGAGTTATGACATGGATCATCAGATCCCACTGTTACTCCACAATGTATGAATCCTACATTTAACCGTGTATTATGCATTCAAAAATGACCTTCCAAACTGAATCGCTTCACAATTTTCCAGGTTGAACTCCAACTGTCCCTTATCAGCCCAGTTCACCATCCTGTCAATAACCTGTGCAAACTACAGTAGCCCTCCACACTACCCACAATTCCACCATGCTTTGTTAAATTGAAAAACTTACTAATCCACCTACACTCTTCCTCATCGAAGTCATTTATAAATATCACAAACAGCAGAGGCCCCAGAAACGATCCCAATGGAACACTAATATTCACCGAGAATCAGACAGAATGCTTGCCACCTCCCTCTGTCTTCTATGGGCCAGTCAATTCTGCGTCCAGACAGGCCGGTTTCCCTGTATCCGATGCGTCCTTACTTTCTGAATGAACCTACCATGGGTAAATTTACCAAACGCCTGGTTAAAATCCATCTACTCCACATCCACTACTTTCGCTTCTTCAATGTGTTTGATCCCATCCTCAAAGAATTCAGTAAGGTTTGTGAGGCATGACCTGCCCCTCACAAAGCCATGCTGACTATTTCTAACCAAACTATGATTTGCAAGTAATCATAAATTCTGTCACTTAAAATCCTCTCCAAAACTTTGCCCAATGCTGATGTAAACTGACTGGGTCTGTAATTCTCTGGATTAACTTTATTCCATTTCCTGAACAAGGGAGTAACATTTGCCTCCCTCCAACCATCTGGCACTACTCCAATGGAGAGTGAGGACGCAAAGATCATCTCCAAAGGTACAGTAATCTCTTCGCTCTCTTCCTGTAGTAAGCCAGGGTGGATCCCGTCTCACCTAGGAGATTTAGCTATCCCTATGTTTGTATTTCAATCAGTCTGTCCTTCACCTCACCGTGTCTACTCACTGTCCAACTATCTGATTGACTGCTTTCCATTTCAGGGCTCCATACAGTGCTGCTTTCCTGGACACATATTGTTCCCTATAACCTGTTAATCATGGAATGGAAAACATGGGAAGGCACCAATGCCTTCCTGATGAAAGGCTGATGCCCAAAGCTTTGACTCTCCTGCTCTTCAAATGTCACCTTCTGTGTTGTGCTTTTCCAGTGCCACACTTTTCGACTCTGATCACCAGCATCTCCAGGTCTCACTTTCTCCATTACAAAGGGCTGTCCCCTCTGCACACTGAGCAAGCAATTAATCAGCAGAAACTCATTGTATTTAGAGCTGACCGTTCAGTTCTGGAAAATTGCATTTGATAAATACATTTACTGAAAACGAAATTACTATTCAACAAATATTCATGTAGTCCCAGAGTTACAGTTTTGGTTCATGAATTAGGCAGCTTGATAACGAGCAGTCAATGACTGAAGAACTCTGAAGTACAGAGTATTCTAGGTGATATAGTCAGGCTGGATGTGCTTTCCCTTAATGTTGGGTATGTTATCGGACAGACAGATGTGATAAGGGAACGCAATGACACGTGGAATTGTGACATTTTTGCCATTACAGAGATGTGCTTGAGGGAGGTCAGGGCTGACAACTCAATATTCTGCGGTGCAAGAACTATAGGCAGCACAGGAGAGGGGTAAAGGAGGAGATGGTGATGCATTATTAGTCATTACGGTGTCAGTTGCTGCAGTAAGAAGGGAATTAAATCGGAAAGAGAAGCTTAAAGCAGGTACAAATTGAGCAGGTCAATGAAGGCAACTACCATATGTGTAGGGCTAAACTTAAAACGGAAGTAGAAGTGTAAATATGAGGCGTGATAAAACATTAGCGGGTAGTATGAGCGGGTTGAGAGAGATCGGGAGTAGTATATGATTTGGGAGGGGCTTCGAGATATAGGGAGGCGTGTAGGGTTTGAGAGATTTATGGAGTAGTATAGGGTTTGAAGGAGGTTGGAGAGATAGAGAAGGGTTACGGATTGGAGGGGGTTAGACAGATAGGGAAATGTGTAGGTTTGGAGGGGTTAGAGAGATAGGGAGGCGTGCAGGGTTTGAGAGAGATACGGAGTAGCATAGGGTTTGGAACAGGTTACTGAGATAGAGAAGGGTGTAGGGATTGGATGTGATTAGATAGATAGTGAGGGGTTTGGTGGGGTTGAGTAAGTAGGGAGAAGTATAGGGTTTAGAGGGTTCAGAAATATAGGGAGGAGAGCAGGGTTTAGAATGGGTTAAGGAAATAGAGTGTGGTGCAGGGGCTAGAGTAGGTTGAAGAGATAGGGAAGGGAGTAGTGATTGGAGGAGTTTAGAGAGCTAGGCAGGGGTGCAGTATTTGGAAAGGGTTAAGGAGATAGGGAGGGGTGTCGGGTTTGAAGGAAGTTAGAGAGATATAAAAGGGGTACAGTGCATGGAGGGTGTTATAGAGATAGCAAAGGCAGTAGGGGCTGGAGGAAGTTATATAGATGGGATGGGTGGAAGGTTTGGAAGAGGTTATAGAGATAGAGGGGAATGCAGGGTTTGGGGAAGGAGAGAGAGATAGCGAAGGGGGTAGGTATGGAAGAGGTTTGAAGCTCTTATGTCAGATCAAACACTGACACAGAAACCTCCTGCTGACCCCCCTCCCTCAGTCTCACGGTGTCAGATCAAACACTGACACAGAAACCTCCTGCTGACCCCCCTCCCTCAGTCTCACGGTGACAGATCAAACACTGACACAGAAACCTCCTGCTGACTCCCCTCTCTCAGCCTCACGGTGCCAGATCAAACACTGACACAGAAACCTCCTGCTGACCCCCCTCCCTCAGCCTCACGGTGTCAGATCAAACACTGACACAGAAACCTCCTGCTGACCCCCCTCCCTCAGCCTTACGGGGTCAGATCAAACACTGACACAGAAACCTCCTGCTGACCACCCCCTCCCTCAGCCTCACGGTGTCAGATCAAACACTGACACAGAAACCTACTGCTGACTCCCCCTCCCTCAGCCTCACGGTGTCAGATCAAACACTGACACAGAAACCTCCTGCTGACTCCCCCTCCCTCAGCCTCACGGTGTCAGATCAAACACTGACACAGAAACCTCCTGCTGACTCCCCTGCCTCAGCCTCACGGTGTCAGATCAAACACTGACACGGAAACCACCTGCTGACTCCCCTGCCTCAGTCTCACGGTGTCAGATCAAACACTGACACAGAAACCTCATGCTGACTCCCCTCCCTCAGCCTCACGGTGTCAGATCAAACACTGACACAGAAACCTCCTGCTGAACCCCCCCCCCCCCCCCTCAGCCTCACGGTGTCAGATCAAACACTGACACAGAAACCTCCTGCTGACCCCCCTCCCTCAGCCTCACGGTGTCAGATCAAACACTGACACGGAAACCACCTGCTGACTCCCCTGCCTCAGTGTCCCTCTACATTGAACAACACTTGGTGGAAGCACTGAGAGACTGACAGAGCTGGAGAATGTATACTGTGTGGGCCGTTTCAAAACCACCACGAAGAGGAGCTCAGCAGCAGCATTACTGATCGAGGTAGTCGAGTTCAAAAGGACACAACTGCTTCACTGCGTCTGCACCGGGTCCGGGGGAACGACTGATAGGGAGAAACATCCTTGACCTCACCATCACCAACCTACTGGCTGCAAACACATTGTTCAATGACCGTATTGGGAACGGTGAACTACCGCACACAGTATTTATGGAGACATTTTCCACTTTTACATTGTGAAGACCCCCTGTGTATATGTGACACAATCAATGTGCTCAACGGTGCAGATTTTCAATAGATTTTGGAATTTTGCACTGGCCTGTGTGAGGTGGTTCGGGTCATTACCAACAGCAGCAGAATTGTACTCCAGTATAATTTTCACTATCACTGCCTGGCATATACTTCACGTTATCCTGGCCGTCAAGCCAGGGATACACCCTTGTTAAATGGAGAAAACAGGAAGGCCTGACTATAGTAGCACCAAATACACCTCAGAATGAGATGAAGTTACTGAATTGGGCCACTTACTCACCACATGGTATAAATAGCAAATGAGACACAGATGTAACCAGTGAATCAGACCTAATCTCTACAATCCGGGTGAGTGGTGGTGGACAATCACACTACTCACTGGAGGAGAAGAATCCACCAATACCACCTTCCTGAATGATGGAAGGGCTCAGCACAACAATAGAAATCTAAGGCTAAAACATTCACAGCAATGTTGAGACATAAATATCGATGGGATGATCTATTTTAGTCTCCTCCAGATGGCAGTCTTCAGCTAATCCGACTCACTTTGTGTGGTATCTACAAACAGCTGGAGGGATTGGAGAATGCAAAGGCTGTGGGCAATGATAACATTCCATTCCAGCTGTTCCTGCTGGGATACAGCACTGGGACCTACCTGACAATGTGGGAAACTATCCGGGTGTGTTCTGGAGGCACACAGACAAAACATCGGACAATCAGTGACTACCCCATTGCTCTAATCCCTGTCATTAATAAAGGGATGGCAGATGTCATCTACAGTGGGATCAAGCAGCACTTCCTCAGTACTAACCTGGTCGCTTAAGCTCAGTTTGGGCTCTCATCCCTTGGGCTCATTGAAGCCTTGGTTTAATGATATACAACAAGAGAACACACAGCTGAATTCGAGAGGTGAGGTGACAGTTACTTCACTTTTTACATGATCATAACTGCATTTGTCCAAATGTCATATCCAGGATTAACGGCAAACCTGGAGCAAATAGGAATCGTCTGCACTGGCATGAGTTATACCTGGTACAAAGGAAGGTGGCTGGGGTTGGTGGAGAGCAGCCATCTCAGCTTCACCGCAGTTCCCCAGGGACGGGGTTTCTGGGTAAGCCTGTAGATCAGAAATGTAAAGGTAGGGCACCATACTCCTACAGGATGATAGAGACAACTGGCGGCAGTTGAACTGGACAGTTATCATGCCTCAAGTAAGGGAGAGATTGAGTAGGACAGTCCTTTAGTCCGTAGTTCAGTCCAAGGAATTGAACCCACACTGTTGGCATGAATCTGCATTATAAACCAACCATCCAACTGATTGAGCTAACCAAATCCTCATGCAGCTCTGTGTGATAGCTATTGTAATATTATTCCATTAAGATATGTTGGTAAACACCTTTGGAGCAGGTGGAACGAGAAGCAAGCTTCCTAGCTCAGAGAGAGGACAGTATTAGTGAGCTATAAGAGTGCTCTCTGCCCTCGGCCCTATAATTTTCAGCTGCTTCATAAATGACTGTAAAATCACAAGTGAGGGTGTTTGCCAATGATTGGACAGTATTCAACACCATTCATGATTTACTCAGATACTGAAGCAGTCCTTTTCCAAATGTAACAGAACCTGGAGATATGCAGGTTTGTGCTTAACAGTGACAATCCCATTTCCATTACACATGTACCAGACAACGATTACTGATATCAATGGAAAATTGAACCACATCCTCTAACGTTCAATTCCACCACCATCACTGAACACACACCAAACAATATCGCGGGGATTATCGTTAACCTGAACTGGACTGACCATATGATTTCATTATCTATTCCTGTGAAGGGCTTATGCTAAAACATTGACTTCTCCTGTACCTCAGATGCTGCCTGGCCTGTTTTGATTTTCCAGTGCCACTTTCTGACGCACATGACTTCATTGGCAACAAGAATATGTCAGGGACTAGAAACTCTGCAGGAATAACTCACCTCAAAATTTCCAAAAGCCTGTCACCTATTGCTAAGACACATGTTGAATGTGTGTGTGTGATTAAATACTTCCATTTGCCTGTGTGAGTGCAGCTTCACCCCTCATCCACTGACACTCAGTAGCAGCAATACCTGTCATCTCCACGGTGCTCTGCAGAAATTTACCAAGGCTCCTTACAACGGACCTCTGAAACCCCCGACCATCGAGAAGGACAAGGGAAGCAGATACACGGGACCCCCACCATGTTCGCATTCTGTCCCAAGCCATCTACCATCCTGATTGGGAAGTATATTGCCGATCCTTCAGTGTCACTGTTTTAAGTTCCCTATCTATCAATAAATGTGTACAAATCACATTTCATGAATAAATTAACAGAAACTTTTTGACTCAACCTGTTCATTACTGCACACTGTGTTTTGGGTTTTGTGAGCTCAGGCTAGTTGGTCCAGGCAGTACATTGCATGTTGTGAACAGCTGAAGGGATATGCTGTTTGAAACAATCTGTCAGTCTCTCAGAGGCATGGCCTACATACCGAACATCACACAGACACTGGCATTCTCATCCCACATTACTGAGCTTTGAGATAGACAGAAGCAACTGAAAACGTACTCATATCTGACTGGAACTGTTTAAACACACAGTGACATTGTTGCCACCAAAATTATTATAAGTGAATATTAGCAGGGAGAAAGTGAGGACTGCAGATGCTAGAGATCAGAGTCAAAAAGTGTGATTCTGAAAAAAAACTCAGACCTTCAGGCAGCATCTGAGGAGCAGGAGAATCGACTATTAGTTAACAATATTAATACAAGGGAAAATAATCGTATATTTTCAAAGTTCTTGTACTTAATTATAATTTGTTCTTGGGTGTGGTAATGAGACTCATCATTTCAATGCGACTTACTGTGAGTTTTCATCATATTGTTGTTATAACAGTGTACTGAATAAATGGGTGGATTTTGTGCTTGTTGGACAAACTATAAGTTGGTATTATGAAAGGATATCGGACCTTTAGTAAAGAGACTTTGCTGTTAATGTTTAGAACAATGGTGCAAACATTTACACAGAGATTTCCAGCTCAAGTCACACACAAGGTTGTTGGGCTGGGATCACGCTGGCCATCAATGGAGCTGCACAATTCTGTTTAGACACTGACATTGTAGGGCTAACATACACTGGATATGGTTTATGAGGGATTCAATGTAAGGAGCTGCAGGAGCCCATCACCTTTATAAGGCCTTCATTCAGGATCGGGTCCAAGGTGCAGAATTACAGAGTTTAGGTGGCACGCAAGAAGAGATATACTTGCAAGATATGGCTGTTTATAGGTCATTGTTGTCAATATTGAACAGCATCTGGACCAGTGCCATGTGCTAGTCCATTGACTAGTCTGAACCACACACATCTCCCTGTTGTTCAGGTGGACCTTTAACCAGTCTATTCTGAGGGAGTGTGTGTGCAACTGCCCAGCTCCAGTTTGGATGTTCTTTGTCAGATTTTGGAGATGGCCAGTGTTTTGGAGGTCCTGGTGAGACCCAATAACACTGTGTCTGAATTCAGGCTTTTCATCAAAGACATTTCAACAGCCTTGCTACTTGCAAGATGGTGCGTTCACTGATCTGTACATGAATCGGCTGTTTACTATAGTTACTGAATTGTGTAATAGTTAGGTGTGCGCTCTGGTATTTCAATTATTGTTCACTTCAATTGTTTTCAACTGAAAAACAATGATGGTTGGTTTATTTTAAAATATGTAAGAAATAAAGTGATATTAACTCTTCATTACAGAAAATGTGAAAGAGACCAGGTATATATTTACCATGGACTAATCAAGCAACAGTCAGATATTGTCTGTAAAGCAGGATTCTGTGAACAGGACTATGTCCCAGGCAACATCACCACCCTCTCTGGTAGGTTCTGTCCCACTGACAGGAGACAGCCAGGCAAAGGGGGACTGCTCATTTGTAGATAGTCAATATAGGGTGGCGTGGTGGCTCAATGGCTAGCACTGCTGCCTCACAACATCAGGGTCCCAGGTTCGATTCCAGCCTCCGGCAAATGCCTGTGTGGAGTTGCAAATTCTCCCTCTATCTGCGTGGGCTTCCTCCCACAGTCCAAAGATATGCACCTCAGTTGAATTGGTCATGTTAAACTGCCCATAATGTTCAGTGCATTAATCAGAGACTCCTGCTCCTTTGGAAGGTTGGTGTGGATTGGTTGAGCTGAAAGGCCTGTTCCCATCCTGAAAGGGATCAAATCTAATGATAGTGCTAGATCCTGTGGTTGATAGACGACTCTGTAGCAGGTTATGGTGGAATAAATAAAAGGCAAACAGATAATTATATCACATCATCACCAATCTGCCTGCTGCAGATACATCTCTCCATCTCAAATATCAAGCAGAATGGTCACTGCACAAAGGGGAGCAAGGGGTACCTTCACATTTGGCAGACCCTCCTCACGATGATATGTAGCCCCTTGAGTACTGATTGGGACAGAATTTAAACAGATTGAATAATTAATGATGATGCAGCCATGAGGGGCAGAGGGCCATCAGCAGCAGCAGAATCATACTCTGTACAGCGCATACAGTCTGGGACTTCACACCCCAACATACCTCCCACTGTACAGGAACCATCACACCCCGACATACCTCCCACTGTACAGTAACCATCACACCCCGACATACCTCCCACTGTACAGTAACCATCACACCCCGACATACCTCCCACTGTACAGTAACCATCACACCCCGACATACCTCTCACTGTACAGTAACCATCACACCCCGACACACCTCCCACTGTAGGGTAACCATCACGTCCTGACATACCTCCCACTGTACAGAAACCATCACACCCCGACATGCTCCCCACTGTACAGTAACCATCACACCCCGACAGACCTCCGACTGTACAGTAACCATCACACCCCGACATACCTCCCACTGTACAGTAACCATCACACCCCGACACACCTCCCACTGTACAGTAACCATCACGGCCCGATATACCTCCCACTGTACAGTAACCATCACACCCCGACAGACCTCCCACTGTACAGTAACCATCACATCCCGACATACCTCCCACTGTAGAGTAACCTTCACGGACCGACATACCTCCCACTGTACAGTAACCATCACAGCCCGACATACCTCCCAATGTACAGTAACCATCACACCCCGACAGACCTCCCACTGTACAGTAACCATCACACCCCGACATACCTCCCACTGTACAGTAACCATCACACCCCGACATACCTCCCACTGTACAGTAACCATCACAGCCCGACATACCTCCCAATGTACAGTAACCATCACACCCTGACATACACCCCACTGTACAGTAACCATCACACCCTGACATACCTCCCACTGTACAGTAACCATCACACCCCGACATACCTCCCACTGTACAGTAACCATCACACCCCGACATACCTCCCACTGTAGGGTAACCAGCACGTCCTGACATACCTCCCACTGTACAGTAACCATCACACCCCGACATGCTCCCCACTGTACAGTAACCATCACACCCCGACAGACCTCCGACTGTACAGTAACCATCACACCCCGACATACCTCCCACTGTACAGTAACCATCACACCCCGACATACCTCCCACTGTACAGTAACCATCACACCCCGACATACACCCCACTGTACAGTAACCATCACACCCCGACAGACCTCCCACTGTACAGTAACCATCACATCCCGACATACCTCCCACTGTACAGTAACCATCACACCCCGACATACCTCCCACTGTACAGTAACCGTCACGGCCCGACATACCTCCCACTGTACAGTAACCATCACGTCCCGACATACCTCCCACTGTACAGTAACCATCACACCCCGACATACCTCCCACTGTACAGTAACCATCACACCCCGACATACCTCACACTGTACAGTAACCATCACACCCCGACATACCTCCCACTGTACAGTAACCATCACACCCCGACATACCTCCCACTGTACAGTAACCATCACGTCCCGACATACCTCCCACTGTACAGTAACCATCACACCCCGACATACCTCCCACTGTACAGTAACCATCACACCCCGACATACCTCCCACTGTACAGTAACCATCACACCCCGACATACCTCCCACTGTACAGTAACCATCTTACCCTGACATACCTCCCACTGTACAGTAACCATCACACCCCGACAGACCTCCCACTGTACAGTAACCATCACACCCCGACATACCTCCCACTGTACAGTAACCATCACACCCCGACATACCTCCCACTGTACAGTAACCATCACACCCCGACATACCTCCCACTGTACAGTAACCATCTTACCCCGACATACCTCCCACTGTACAGTAACCATCACACCCCGACATACCTCCCACTGTACAGTAACCATCACACCCCGACATACCTCCCACTGTACAGTAACCATCACACCCCGACATACCTCCCACTGTACAGTAACCATCACACCCTGACATACCTCCCACTGTACAGTAACCATCACACCCCGACATACCTCCCACTGTACAGTAACCATCACGGCCCGACCTACCTCCCACTGTACAGTAACCATCACATCCCGACATACCTCCCACTGTACAGTAACCATCACACCCCGACATACCTCCCACTGTACAGTAACCATCACGGCCCGACATACCTCCCACTGTACAGTAACCATCACACCCCGACATACCTCCCACTGTACAGTAACCATCACACCCCGACATACTTCCCATTGTACAGTAACCATCACGGCCCGACATACCTCCCACTGTACAGTAACCATCACACCCCGACATACCTCCCACTGTACAGTAACCATCACGGCCCGACATACCTCCCACTGTACAGTAACCATCACACCCCGACATACCCCCCAATGTACAGTAACCATCACACCCCGACATACCCCTCATTGTACAGTAACCATCACACCCCGACATACCTCCCACTGTACAGTAACCATCACACCCCGACATACCTCCCACTGTACAGTAACCATCACACCCCGACATACCTCTCACTGTACAGTAACCATCACACCCCGACACACCTCCCACTGTAGGGTAACCATCACGTCCTGACATACCTCCCACTGTACAGTAACCATCACACCCCGACAGACCTCCGACTGTACAGTAACCATCACACCCCGACATACCTCCCACTGTACAGTAACCATCACACCCCGACACACCTCCCACTGTACAGTATCCATCACGGCCCGATATACCTCCCACTGTACAGTAACCATCACACCCCGACAGACCTCCCACTGTACAGTAACCATCACAGCCCGACATACCTCCCAATGTACAGTAACCATCACACCCTGACATACACCCCACTGTACAGTAACCATCACACCCCGACATACCTCCCACTGTATAGTAACCATCACACCCTGACATACCTCCCACTGTACAGTAACCATCACACCCCGACATACCTCCCACTGTACAGTAACCATCACACCCCGACATACCTCCCACAGTAGGGTAACCAGCACGTCCTGACATACCTCCCACTGTACAGTAACCATCACACCCCGACATGCTCCCCACTGTACAGTAACCATCACACCCCGACAGACCTCCGACTGTACAGTAACCATCACACCCCGACATACCTCCCACTGTACAGTAACCATCACACCCCGACATACCTCCCACTGTACAGTAACCATCACACCCCGACATACACCCCACTGTACAGTAACCATCACACCCCGACAGACCTCCCACTGTACAGTAACCATCACATCCCGACATACCCCCCAATGTACAGTAACCTTCACGGACCGACATACCTCCCACTGTACATTAACCATCACACCCCGACATACACCCCACTGTACAGTAACCATCACACCCCGACATACCTCCCATTGTACAGTAACCATCACACCCCGACATACCTCCTACTGTACAGTAACCATCACACCCCGACATACCTCCCTCTGTACAGTAACCATCACACCCCGACATACCTCCCACTGTACAGTAACCGTCACGGCCCGACATACCCCCCACTGTACAGTAACCATCACGTCCCGACATACCTCCCACTGTACAGTAACCATCACACCCCGACATACTTCCCACTGTACAGTAACCATCACACCCCGACATACCTCCCACTGTACAGTAACCATCACACCCCGACATACCTCACACTGTACAGTAACCATCACACCCCGACATACCTCCCACTGTACAGTAACCATCACACCCCGACATACCTCCCACTGTACAGTAACCATCACGTCCCGACATACCTCCCACTGTACAGTAACCATCACACCCCGACATACCTCCCACTGTACTGTAACCATCACACCCCGACATACCCCCCACTGTACAGTAACCATCACACCCCGACATACCTCCCACTGTACAGTAACCATCTTACCCCGACATACCTCCCACTGTACAGTAACCATCACACCCTGACATACCTCCCACTGTACAGTATGCATCACGGCCCGACATACCTCCCACTGTACAGTAACCATCACACCCCGACATACCTCCCACTGTACAGTAACCATCACACCCTGACATACCTCCCACTGTACAGTAACCATCACACCCCGACATACCTCCCACTGTACAGTAACCATCACGGCCCGACCTACCTCCCACTGTACAGTAACCATCACATCCCGACATACCTCCCACTGTACAGTAACCATCACATCCCGACATACCTCCCACTGTACAGTAACCATCACGGCCCGACATACCTCCCACTGTACAGTAACCATCACATCCCGACATACCTCCCATTATACAGTAACCATCACACCCCGATATACCCCCCAACGTACAGTAACCATCACACCCCGACATACCTCCCACTGTACAGTAACCATCACACCCCGACATACCTCCCACTGTACAGTAACCATCACACCCCGACATACCTCCCACTGTACAGTAACCATCACGTCCCGACATACCTCCCACTATACAGTAACCATCACACCCCGACATACCTCCCACTGTACAGTAACCATCACGTCCCGACATACCTCCCACTATACAGTAACCATCACACCCCGACATACCTCCCACTGTACAGTAACCATCACACCCCGACATACCTCCCACTGTACAGTAACCATCACACCTCGACATACCTCCCACTGTACAGTAACCATCACACCCCGACATACCTCCCACTGTACAGTAACCATCACACCCCGACACACCTCCCACTGTAGGGTAACCATCACGTCCTGACATACCTTCCACTGTACAGTAACCATCACACCCCGACAGACCTCCGACTGTACAGTAACCATCACACCCCGACATACCTCCCACTGTACAGTAACCATCACACCCCGACACACCTCCCACTGTACAGTAACCATCACGGCCCGATATACCTCCCACTGTACAGTAACCATCACACCCCGACAGACCTCCCACTGTACAGTAACCATCACATCCCGACATACCTCCCACTGTACAGTAACCTTCACGGACCGACATACCTCCCACTGTACAGTAACCATCACAGCCCGACATACCTCCCAATGTACAGTAACCATCACACCCCGACAGACCTCCCACTGTACAGTAACCATCACACCCCGACATACCTCCCACTGTACAGTAACCTTCACGGACCGACATACCTCCCACTGTACAGTAACCATCACAGCCCGACATACCTCCCAATGTACAGTAACCATCACACCCTGACATACACCCCACTGTACAGTAACCATCACACCCCGACATACCTCCCACTGTACAGTAACCATCACACCCTGACATACCTCCCACTGTACAGTAACCATCACACCCCGACATACCTCCCACTGTACAGTAACCATCACACCCCGACATACCTCCCACTGTAGGGTAACCAGCACGTCCTGACATACCTCCCACTGTACAGTAACCATCACACCCCGACATGCTCCCCACTGTACAGTAACCATCACACCCCGACAGACCTCCGACTGTACAGTAACCATCACACCCCGACATACCTCCCACTGTACAGTAACCATCACACCCCGACATACCTCCCACTGTACAGTAACCATCACACCCCGACATACACCCCACTGTACAGTAACCATCACACCCCGACAGACCTCCCACTGTACAGTAACCATCACATCCCGACATACACCCCAATGTACAGTAACCTTCACGGATCGACATACCTCCCACTGTACAGTAACCATCACTGTCCGACATACCTCCCAATGTACATTAACCATCACACCCCGACATACACCCCACTGTACAGTAACCATCACACCCCGACATACCTCCCACTGTACAGTAACCATCACACCCCGACATACCTCCCATTGTACAGTAACCATCACACCCCGACATACCTCCCACTGTACAGTAACCATCACAACCCGACATACCTCCCACTGTACAGTAACCATCACACCCCGACATACCTCCCACTGTACAGTAACCGTCACGGCCCGACATACCTCCCACTGTACAGTAACCATCACACCCCGACATACCTCCCACTTAACAGTAACCATCACAACCCGGCATACCTCCCACTCTACAGTAACCATCACGGTCCGACATTCCTCCCACTGTACAGAGTCCATCACGGTTCGACATACCTCCCACTGTACAGTCACCATCACACCCCGACATACCTCCCACTGTACAGTCACCATCACACCCCGACATACCTCCCACTGTACAGTCACCATCACACCCCGACATACCACCCACGGTACAGTAACCATCACGGCCTGACATACCTCCCACTGTACAGTAACCATCATGGTCCGATATACCTCCCATTGTACAGTAACCATCACCGACCGACATACCTCCCACTGTCAGCTGCAGTCTTGGACAGAGAAAATACAGGTGTAACATTATCTGGGCAGTTGCGATGTGATCTGTTTTAGAAGGTCTAATGCAGGAGAGAGTTTAAAGTGGATGGGAAAACTACTGGCTGCATCAACATCCGAAGGGATCTCGGTGTACATTTCGACAGTTCCCTGAAAGTGGTAACTTGGGTAGATAGGGTGATCAAGAAGACTGACGGCAAACTTGCAGACAGGCATCGGAGCATGCAGTATGAACATTAACAGGTCATATTGCAGCTGTAGAGAAACTTAGTTCGAGGTACATTTAGAATATCGTGTACAGTACTGGTTGCTAACACCAGCAGAACACTGTGGAAGTGTTGGAGAGGGTATGGAAACGTTTTACCAGCATGTTGTCTGGTTTGGATGGTATTAGCCAGAAGGAGAAATTGAACAAACGTGGTTTGTGTGCACCTGGGCATCATTGGCTTTGGGGCTACCTGATAGATATTTACACAATTATCAGAGGCATAGATAGAAGGACAGTTCCCCCCCACCCTCCCCTCCCAGAGTAGGAATATCAATTACTCAGGACCGTAGGTTTTAGGTAAAAAGGAGAAAGTTCAGGAGATATGATAGGTTTTTTTTGCTGTTCCAGACAGAATGTGAAAATGCTTGGAATGCACTGATAGAGGGGAAGAAGTCAATATATCAAGGTTTAAGAGGGATCTTGGCACAAGTATGAGTAAGTAGGGAATAGAATGACATAGAGGTATTCGAGCAAAAACTTTTGTTTTAACTTTAGAAGGGCATCCTGTGTTAGTGCGGGCCTGCTGGGCTGAAGGGCCTGTTCCTGTGTTGGACCGTTCCTTTTGTCAAGATTTGAGCCCGGGGGTGGCGAGATGCTCACTGAATGATTACTGATGACCAACAGCCATATTATTGTGGATCCCTCCCCTCATCAACTTGTAGCTTCATATCCTTCCCCACCGTGGGGAAACTCAATATTGAGAATTTGACATGAATATCTGAGCTGGTACCTGGTGACGCCATCTTGACCCTCGCTCCTGCGTCATTCTATCTTGGATACCAACGTCTCGGTGGAAACTGCACTGACAGAAGCTGCATGTACTCCACACCCACCAATGCTGGCATCTGACACATGCCAGCCTCACCATGCCATTCCAGCACATCTCTGACCCACTGACACCACGCTTCTGTAATTCAATGCTGCAGCTCAGGGCGCGCTGACAACTCACATTGCAATGCTGCTGTAAGGACACTGTGACCAGGGACCCACACCCAGCTCATGGACTGTCCCTCTGGGCTGCTCACTCCATGTTTGTACACACTCACTTTGAACTGACTTCAATGCTCACAAAATTATTGCCTTGCCTTACCCTGCCTTTAGCAGCGTTTCCCCTCAGCCAGAGCTACCAAGCTCACCTGTCTACTGTATTGTCTTGGTGTTTAGCAGAGACACAAATCAGGAAGCTTGATATCATTGTCCACAGTCAGTCACTGTGCCCAGCACAGGGAGTCAGGGGGAGTCTCAGATCCCAGTTCGGGAGCTTGGACACGGTCAATCAGCCTCTCATGGTTGTTGGGGTCAGGATCCTTCCCCTGTGAGGGGGTGAGGAGATGAATGTTAGGTTGCCCCATATCTCTCTTAGCTCTTTGTGCCCTAGTGTGGGATAGTTCCTTCTGGAATGTGAGAATTACCAAGGAGGATTAGGGAAATGGAAGTGGTTGGTACAGCTGTTAGTGCTGGGACAGTTGGGGTAAAGTTGTCGAGGGGTTCTGACTGAGTGAGTGGGCAGCACAGACACCAGGCAGAGTTGAGCAGAGGGGCAGAGAAAAGATTAGAGAGAGACTGAGAGAAGGTGCTGCATTCACTGAGGGTGGGAGAAGTGGAGATGATGCCACTTACCCTGGTTGAGGGGAAAAGGTCACTGACCTCCTTCCTACACTGCTGGGCATTCACCCAGAAGGCTGGAATCACACTGACCCAGGGGTCAGCCTCGGACCAAGCCGGAAGGGTCTGGTGTCACAGCTTCCCCTGCCAGCCCTGGAGGAAGATAATGCCCCTCTCATGCACCATGTCATACCCCAGGACCAGGGGCTTGTCCACAATGGGGACCACCAGTTTTAACCCCTCTGCCATGTCCAGGCCAGTTTCAGATTCACAATTCAAGAGTAAAATGACTTTTTAAAGATGGCTCCTGGAAACAGGGAGGCCGGTGCATTCTGGGATATCCAGTCAGAGGGCAGCTGTTATGACGAAGGGGAAAAATCATTATGTTAGTATCAGATGACGCGGGCAGGGAGAGTAGTTAATGAGGCAGATTGGGGATGGTATCATGAGAAAATGCAATTCACCTAGTGGAGAGTAACCCTCCATGAAACCAGATTAAAATGATACTTGACCATATCATAAGATGGTTTAGGCCTCTGTCTGTCTGAATCAAAACAGGGATGAAATATTGGGAGCAACAAACTTGGAGTGAAGAATTATACAGGAGATTAAAATCCTCAAAAAGGGGTAACACAATGTTCCAGACTGTTAAAAGGAGTCGGGAAAATCCCCTGCCTTATATTTACCTACATTATCCAATCCTGCAGCAATGATGCCGGAGGACAGGAAAATGGCTAATACTGCAACTTTGTTTACTGTGGAGCAAGGGACTGAGTGAACAGGTCGAGGCTGGAACTCTGAGAGTGAATAAACGGTCACTGAGGAAGTCCCAGGGACTCCAGGACAGTCGGTCTGGATTTGGTCAAGGAAGATCGTGTGTAATTAATCTGAATTCGGTCTGAGGCACTAACCTGTAACTGCATGTGAATTACTTGGATTTGAAGAGAGATCCCATGGCAGACTGTTTAAAAACAGAAACTATGGGGTCCAGGTGAATGAAGCAAACAACCCTGAGAAGTGTAAGGCAAGGCATTTAGGGACATCAGCAATAGAGGGGAATGTGCAATAAATGAGAACATGGTCAATGTGGGCAGATAAATGAAGGTAGCTGGAAACACCAAAAATCTCGTTAATGGAGCAAATGGCATCATTTCCTCTGTAAGCCAAAGGGCAGAATTTCGCAGCAGGAAGCTTATGTAGGAACTGTATGAAGAATGAGTTCAGTCAGAGCTTGGGGACTGTGTGCAGTTCTGGTCACCCCATCACATGGAAGGATGGGATTGGACTGGAGAGGGTACAGAGGAGATTCTTCACCCTGTGACAGTGGAAGTGTAGTTATGAGTAAAGATTGGAACGGAGGGTGCTGATAGGAGATTAGATTGAGGTGCACATATTGTCAGGATCCTGGGTCGAAAGGGAGAGAATACCTTGCACCTGTTGGAGAGCTCAGTTATCAGTGGAAATTATTTAATGTAATTGGTTGAAATATTAGAGAATTGATTAGGAAAGTTGTTATTTAACGCAGTTTATGGTCGGGATCTGGGAGTCACACATGTAAGTGGTATAGAGGCAGAAACTCTCAAACCATTTTAAAAAGGTGCCGGGATCTGCACCTGAAGTCCTACACTGTCTGGGGAGACAGAACTAGGGCTTTAAAAAACAACATTACATCTTGTCCAATGCAGACAGTGGACAGAGTGATCTCCTCTATACTGTGCTATTTTCTGAAGTTTGCAAAGGTTACCAATATCTGATAGGATTAATATGTAGGGATGAGGGGTGAGGGCAGGGAGGAGCAGTGTGTGAATTGATTAGCATCACAATAATACTGACCACATCCTTTATACACAATGCTACTTCACTGTGTTGTCCTGTTTATCCTTCCTGTAGAAATGGGGAAAAGTTTTTGATTATCCAGGTCTGTCTTGGTCACACTGCAGCCATATCTCCATAATCCCAGCTCAATCTGACCTGGTTCACACTATTTAACGCTACCATTTCACTGGCCTTGTTCAAAATTTCCCAGCTTCATTCTTGCCCCATTGAAGCCTGCTCTCAATCAACTAATGTTTCTCAGTCACAATTATTGCATGTCATTCTCTACAACATCCTGAACTTTACAATAAAATGATCGCTGTGCCCCAAAACCATCCTCTACTGACACTGGATCCACTTGCCCCACCTCTTTCCCAAGGACCAGATCCAATAGTACATGCTCTCTTGGGTTGGATACATACTCCTGCAGTGAGTTCTCCTCCATGTAATCCAGGAACACTTGTCCCTCGTGACCTTTCACCAACAGTATCTCTGTCTATATCTGGCAACATTACGTTTCTCAGTATAACCGATCTGTAGTATTGTCATCGCTCTCAAATGACCCTGCATATTTATTCTCTCCATCAGTTCTTTGGTTCCTGGCAGACAGACTGTACCTTACAGTGTAAGTGTACACTTGTTGTTCTGTAGCTCCAGCCAAATTCATTCTGTCCTCGGACGGATCCTCTTTTTGTGGGCGGCACGGTGGCACAGTGGTTAGCACTGCTGCCTCACAGCGCCAGAGACCTGGGTTCAATTCCCGCCTCAGGCGACTGACTGTGTGGAGTTTGCACATTCTCTCCGTGTTTGCGTGGGTTTCCTCTGGGTGCTCCGGTTTCCTCCCAGAGTCCAATATGTGCAAGTTAGGTGAATTGGCCATGCTAAATTGCCCGTAGTGTTAGGTAAGGGGTAGATGTAGGGGTATGTGTGGGTTGCGCTTCGGCGGGGCGGTGTGGACTTGTTGGGCCGAAGGGCCTGTTTCCACAGTGTAAGTAATCTAATCTAATTTTTCTCTTGGACCTCTTAACTAACACTAATCAAAACAAATACTTCTACCTTCATCTTTTCCCTTCAATTCTATCATTTCAGAATCCCTTTTCCCCAGCACTATTTAACACCCAGTCCTGCCATTCCTTGAGCCAGCTCTCGATGATCAGTCCATCAGATTTCCACACACCAATCTGCATCTGGAACTCCCCACACTGAGTATTCACGTCCATGCAGAGTACCTCAGATTAAGGCTTTCTTTCTTACTCCATCTTCCACTGATAAACTTGTTGTAAATTAGTACCAACTGTATCTCACATTAGTTTGAGAATTCTGGTAGTCTCCACTTCAATTCCATTTTGGATCCTAAGCACACGCCAAGTTATTTTCAATCCCTCCCAAACACCGCACAATGAACTCAGTCCCAGCTCTGTCATGTTAGCCCATCCAGCTGGTACAGCTGCTGCCTTCCCCAGAACCAGTCTCAATGTCCCAGGAATCTGAAGCCCTTCCTGCTGAATCATCATTCCAGTCACACTCTCATCTACCGAAAACCACGAGTCCTGTTCTCACTTGGACACGGCACTTGGAGTATTCCAGGGATTGTTGCATTTGCGGACCGGCTTGCTAACCATCCACCTTGCTCCCTAATTTCTGACTCGCAGACCACTTCGCCCTTCCTACCCAGGTCATTCCTACCAACATGAACATGGCCTTTGACTGCTCACTGTTCCCCAGACGAATGTCCTGCAGACACAGTGACATTCTTAACCCCACTATCCTGGAATTACAGACACACTGACACCTTCTTCACTTTCCTGTCTCCCCTGTGACTATTGCTCCTCCTTCCTTCTCCCTCCCCACCTGTACAGTCAGGCTGCTTGTGGTGCCACAGACATGGCGCTGACTGCCCTCCCTTGAGCAGCCTACAATGTACTCAGCTTCCAAACTGGGAAACTGAATTGGGAGGGAGATACCAGGATTTTCTTGTATTCCCTCGTTGTTTCTCTCTGGTTGCCTCATCCCCCAGACCCTTCCTTCTTCCAGGCTGTCATGTCTGCAGGGTAATCTGCTGTGTGTGTGTACTATCCACCTAACTCTCAGCATAACAGATGTCCCATAGAGTCTCTAGTCACTGTCTGAACTCCATGACCAAGTGTCCATCTAGGACACAAGCAGGGGCTATGACTTCCCAATGTAACAGAACACATTTTCCATCGACAAACAAGTCTTACCATGTCTTAAAATGCAACATGTCTGGAGTAACTTAATTAATTACTTAGAATGAAGTTAGCATTCGGGAAATAACAATATGGTTAAGTCCCTTATTCAACTGGGCTTACTGAGGTTAATTTATTATATTTGCTCACAATTTCAGTTCTCCCTCTTATTTCTGTGTTCAACCCTTATTTCAGAAGTTGAAAAAAAATTATAGCAATTAACTGACTGTCGCTAATAGCGGTGTATTTATCAGCCAATGAAATTACAGCCTTTTCTGCGATGGCTCTTGCACTTTTTTCAAACTCAGTGCAGGCAGGTCCCAGCAGCAGAAGTTATCTCTGTGACTCCCAGGGACGTGTAATCCTCCAGCTCCCACTCCACTCTGCTCTCTCACAGCGTCACCGTCTCTGTGACTCCCAGGGACGTGTAATCCTTCAGCTCCCACTCCACTTTGCTCCCTCACAGGGTCACTTGTCTCTGTGACTCCCAGGCACAATTAGGCTTCGATCCTCAGTGTTGATTTATATCCTCCCACTTTGCTGCCTCTGGAACTCCCAGGTGTGAGTGAGCCTCATGCTCCTGCTCCAAGTTGCTCCGTCACATGGTCACTCCCTCTGTGACTCGGTGTTAATTTCGAGCCTCCTGCTCTGCTGCTTCTCCAACTCCAAGTCCTCGTCGGCCTCAAACCTCGCTACTGATTAATATTCTCCCGCTCTGTGCTGCTCTCTCTCAGGTTCCCTCCCTTTGTGACTCCCAGGTAACGATAGGCCTCAATCCTCAGCTGAAATTTATAACATTCCATTCCGTATTGCTCTCTTATAGGATCGCCGTTGTGCCTGGAAAAACATTAGAAAAGGCAGGACTAGACAAAGCAGAGAGTGTTACAGTGATTGAGCGTGCTATATGGGATGGAACAGGTATTCTGGGGAACTAGGCAAACCTGCATCAACTCAAGAACGTTACTGGAGATACAGTGAGAGTTTCAGACATTGAAGAAGGCAAGGGAAAAGAGAGATGGTGGCTTGTGCATGACGGAGCTTTGTAGAGTCTAAGTGACTTTTTCTGAGCTGCTTACAGAGATGTGTAGACTTCAACAAATGCAAATTGAGAGCCAGCAAGTGTTGTCTGGTCCTGGAGATTTGGATGGAGACTTGGATGTGACAGAGTGAGAAGACTTGCAGTAACTGGGGGGAATATAAACCTTTGGGGCACTGGTAATTTTCAAGGACCCCCAGGACTTGAGGTGGTGTAGAAATTGTGAGCATTCCAAATAGTGGGATTGTAGGGGCTGGAAGTCCTGAGATGGATAGGGAGGAAGAAAAGTGCCACTTTAGCAAACACAATCATTGTAATTAGAGATTTAGGAAGGGAACCTGTGCTATCAGTGATTGCAGTTATATGGAGAGTAACAGAAACTGAAGGGGTTTCACATTTAAAATGGGAGAGATTTTGGATGATCAGAAGTTTAAACAAGAATAAAGTAATTTTAGTGATCTCTAGAACAGATGGGAATGGAGGAGGTGAGATATTGTGAGGAACTGTCAGATTTATATGGCGGGGAGGATGTGAGATAAAAAAGGGAGAGGTGCATTATCTGTTTGCAGTTACAGACATGAGGAGTGTTGTAGCGCCTGCTGGAGGGTACACGGATAACAACAGTTCCAACGGCTGGTGCAGTGGCTGAGGAAGGCAGCTCACTACCACCTTCTCAGGGACAACTCCATATCACCAATAAATGCTGGCCCAGCCAACAAAGCTCATCTTCATGAATAAATGAAGGAATAAAAGATCTACAAGTAGCTCTGAGGTCACTCAGGAAGGCCCTTTCAACAGCACTTCACAAACCCGGAACCACTATACCCTGGAAAGAGAGGAACTCCAAGTGCACGGAAACACCAGCATTTCCAAGGTGCCTTCCAAGCCACACTCCATCCTCCCAGCACTGTGTCTGTCCCTACACCCAAAGGACTGCAATGGGTCAGGAAGGCAGCTCCCCACCACCTTCTCCAGGGAATTACAGATGGGAAGGTAATGGTGAAACTCTGCTGTTTACAGCCAGACAGAAAAATAAATCCAGCAGTGGGTGTGAAATGAAATTTCCGTTTCAGAACAACATGCTGACCATGGAGAGAGGATTTGTCTGATTGGCACAAGGCAGAGAGTGTGAGGAAAGGGGTCTTTTTCACGATGGGAACTGGTGACGAGGGGAGAGCCGCAGGGGTCAGTGTTGGGACTACACTCAACACGTTATTCATTAAGAGTCGGACCAAAGGATGTGAAGGGGTACGAGAAATGGGTTTCCAAGAAAGATCTCAGGGATGAAATTTGTGTCATATGAGGAGCAGGTGAAGTCTCTGGGACTGCACTTGTTGAAGTTTCAGAGGCGGCGGCAGAATCTCATTCAAACTTACAGAAAACTGAGGGGCCTGGATGGAGTGGACGGGGGCAAGATGTTTCAACGAGCAGGAGAGACCAGAGGCCAAGGGCACAGCTTCAGAGTGAAGGGACCACCCTTTAGAATAGAGATGTGGAGGTATTTATTCAGCCAGAGGGTGATGGATCTGTGGAACTCACTGTCTCATGGGGCTGTGGATGCTAAGTGATTCAGTGTATCTTACTCAGAGATAAGCAGGTTCTGGATGAATAAAGAGATCAAGGGTTACAGGGAGTGAGAGAATGGGGTTGAGAAACAATTCATACACAATCGAATAGTGGAATTGACCTGATGGATTGAATGGTCTAATTCTACCCCTATATATGATGGTCTTATGGACTGCGCTTATTCCATAAGTTTCTAAGTGTGCAATTAGTATTTCTGGCATATCGTTTATGATACATTCCAGCACTTTCATGATTATTGCTGTCAGCTCTTGGTTTCAGATCAACTGCAGAAAGGTTCACCAGGCTGGTCTTCAAAATGGAGGGATATTGATGAAAAGAGGTGGAGAGGTTGAACTTGCAGTCGCTAAAATTTAGAAAATGAGTCAAATTTGTTGATACACCAAAGATTCTTGTGTTCTTACAGATTCGATACTGAGACATTGTTTCACTGAGCAAGGGTCTGTAACCGGAGATGAAGGGGAATACAGTTACCAGAGAAGCTAAGAGAGAAAAGCTGGGCTGTAGAGACTGGAGGATGTTACAGAGTTCGGTGGTTTGAGATCACTGTTGGTGGTTAGAGATCAGGTGGTTGTCGGGCTGAAAGATGTCAAGTGGAGTTACAGGATTATCAGTTCTGAAGGATTTACAGAGATCAGGAGGAATATAGGGACTAGAGATTACACAGTAGTAGTTGGAGCTACAGAAATGTTCATAGAAAGGGAGGGTTATAGGCACTGGAGAGTAGACAGATGGGGTGGTATTTGGAGCTACAGGTGTTTATAGAAAAAGGAAGGACTGGAGGGACTGGAGATTACACGGATTGGGGTGGTAGTTGGAGCTGCAGGAGTTTATAGAGACTGGGAGGATTGTTGGTGCTGGGAATTACACTGACATGGACAAGAGTGGAGGGGAGGGTTGAGGGGCTGGATCAGTTCAAACAGCCAGGGAGAAGTGTAGGGATTGGAGGAGCCAGAGATACTGAGGGTTGTAGGGCTGCAGGAGTTCAGAGAGTTACTGAGGACTGTGAAGGCAGGTCTGCAGCATTCCCATCAGTTACACAGAGATGTGGAATGCTGTTCTGGTGGGGGTTACAAAAATCGAGAGGGTTGCAGATACTGGAAGATATTACAAAGACAGTGAGCTGTAGTATTTGAGGAGGTTACAGCAACAGGATGCGTTGAGGAGTTGGAGGCTGCTCCAGGTGTTAAACATGCTGCAAGGGATCAATAACCTTACATCGATCAGGGGATTGGAAGCTCTGGAGATAAAGAATGAGAATTGCAGTGACTGAAGAATATCACAGAGATGGGGAGTAACATATGAGTTAGAGGAGTTATAACATGAGATGGGCTGTATTCAATGGAGTCAGAGAAGATACAGGGAGATCTGAAGGGACTACAGGCGATCAAAAGGTCAGTGAGGCTTCTCACTGTCGAATTGGGTCAGTTTACGCAGGCATGGGGTATTTTATGGAATTGAGCTACTTACAGAGATTAGGAGAGTTGTATAGAATTGAGGAAAGAACAGAGATATGGAAGGCTGTAGTTAATGAAGACTTTTGTTGATGTCAGATGCTGAGGTTCTGGAAAGTATACGGACTGGTAAGCTGTACAATCTGTCAGAGTTTACAGAGACAGGAACAGCAATACATCCTGGAGACACAAACACAGATAGGGAGTATTACAGACACTGGAGGAGGTTTCTGATTTAGGGATGATTGTAGAGGAGTGTAACGTTTACACAGATAGGGGTGTAAGAGCTGGAGAAGATTATGGAGATGATTAGATTGGTAGGGGGACCGGAGGAGCTTACACTGACAGGGCGGGTGATAGTGACGGGAGAATGTTACTGAGATAGTAAGTCTTATAGAAACTGATCGGGAGAGTCACAAGCATTGGAGCTGGTTCCACAGATCGGTAGTTTTACAGGGTCCTGAGAGGATTACGCAGATAGGGAGGTTTGTAGGATGCCCACATTTTCAGAGTGTTTCAGGAATGGAAAAGGTTACACAGTTAAGGAGGGATGTTGGAGCTGTGGGAGTTCACAGAGACTCGGAGGTTTGAAGGGGTTGGGGCTGATTATGGATAGATGGATATATTTAGGGGCAGTAATATGGAACGCAGAGGGAGAGTTTAGATTAGATTCCCTACAGCATGGGAACAGGTACTTCGGCACAACATGTCCACACCAACTCTCTAAAGAGTAATCCACCCAGACCCACTTCTCTCCGACAATGCACCTAACACGATGGACAATTTAGCATGGCCAATTCACCTGACCTGCACATCTTTGGACTGTGGGAGGAAACTGGAACACCTGGAGGAAACTCACGCAGACACAGGGAGAAGGTGCAAACTCTACACAGGCAGACAGTCACCGAACGCTAGAATCAAACCTGGGTCCCTGGCACCATCGCTCATCACTGAGCCACCGTGCTGCCCCAAATTGCAGAATTACACAAAGAGAGAGTGTTTGAGGTGCTGGGAGGACTGTAGGGAGTGGACGAGCAAACAGAGATGTGGAGTGCTGCTGTGGCTTGAAAAAGGTCTGGAGGTATTCATATCGGTAAGGAGGTCGGTAGGGTTGGGAGAAGGTTACTGTGGTCGTGTGGTGCGATAGGCCAGGAGGCAGGAGTGTGATCGGACCTGCAGAAGGTTACAGTGATATCATGTTTTCTTGGGGCTTGAGGAAAGTACACAGGTAGGTATTTTGCTTCAGGCTGGAGGATTTTACAGAGACGGGGTTACTGTAAGTATTGTGCAAAACTATAGAAATGGGAATTATTGTACTGAGTGCAGGATGAGATTACTGAGATTGGGCATGTTATCGACATTGGAGCAATTTACATACAGGGAGAGTTGTCAGCATCGGAGTAGGTTTCAAATATACAGCGGGAATATGGGAGTGGTGGAGGTTACAGAAATAGGAAAACTTCTGGGAATTACAAGCATTCACGATATTGGCACAAACAAGTTAGACCGAAAGGCATGTTTCCTTGCTGTATGACTCTATCACATGACAAGAGACAGCGTGAGGAGGGAAGATAGAACAGAAAGATCCCAGGTTTCAATACCATCTCCTTGAGGGAGGCCTGCTTTCCCCTCTGTTGAACTGATCCTCACTAAGACAGCACAGGCCTGAATTGATAACTGTCAACTTACTGTATTGCAGCAGAGATGTAAATTAACAAGACGGTGGGGTTTGAGCCTGGGACCATCATGCTCTGTGTTTACCCTTCAACACTGTATCTGTGTCATGTCTTCTCGACCAAGGTTCGATCCCTTAAATCCACTCTGCTCTGTTCACTGTGAGTTATCTTGCCTCGCTGCAGGATTTACTGAAGGCTCCAGCTCTCACTCTCCATCTCTCTGGCTGACCAACCATCTTCAGTGTGGTGATGGACGAGACAGGAATTGGGAATTCTGTTGAGTCAAAAGCATCCTGAGTATCTACAGGAGATAGAGAAACAGACAGAATGGGAAATTAGACTGATGCAGTGAGGGTTACACATGGAAAATGGCACTAAGTCCCACAGAGATCTGGAAAATCCCTGTCTCCATCCCTGGTCTGTGTTGCCTCATCTCCCCGGAGTGGAGAATTCTGTTGGCTTAGGATCTGGAGTAGCTGCAAAAGGTGCAGTCACTGGCATCAATTAGACCCTCACAGTGACAGATACCACATGGAGAGAGACTGTGTGATATCACCAGAGTGCAGGAAGGTATCAGGATCAAACCACGGTCAGGAAGAAGGTGCACTGGGATCAGTACTCAGGGATGAGGGAGCTATCAGTAGACCAGGCAATGACCTCGTGTTACTCTCACTAGACTGTTCATCCAGAATTTAATGCCGACCAGATTTCCTTTCCTAATTTAATGCCAGAGTCAGGGATACACATCTAACTGCTTAATAATACCCTTTCAGTAAGCAAATCTGTTATAGGCTGCCAGTCTGGCCTACATATGAATCCAGACCCAGCGCAATGGGATCGACGCTGAAATGCCCACTGTAATGATCTGGCAAGTCACTCAGCCTTAAGGCTGGTCAGGGTGGGCATGCGATGCTGGCCAGCCAGAGACAGCAACATCCCATGAGTGAATTAAAATCAACACTGCTGGGAGCAGTGTCCTGGCCAATCATGTCAGTAGGTTTATGGACAGGGCTTTAAACTGACAGAGAGGATGCAGGGACAGGCTTCAGGTGAAAGGAGCTTTCCAAATCCAAAGAGAAAATGTGAAGCCTCAGAACAGCATGGGAATGTGGCTGAAGACAAGCAGAAAGGAACAGGAAGGGACAGAGTTTAACTAAAACTGTACATCAATGAATTGTTTTGTGACAGGACATTGTGGGGAAGAGGAAATTATAATGTTGTTTTGATTTGGAATGGACAAAGTATCTACATTAAGGTAATAGCCTTGTGACACAGAGATAAATGAGACTTAGTCACCAGACAGACGTGATTACAGGGTGAACAAAAGGTGGAACATAAATATTCAACAGTAAACAACCTTACAGGATCTCAGGCAGAATGGAAAAGCAAGATGGGAACCCTGACACTAATGGATAACAAAGGCATTACAGAGAAAGCACTTGGTCTCAGATTATGCAGCTGAATCAGCCTGAATGCAAATTCTGGGTGCTATGTCAAAAACACAAGCAGGAAAACAGTTTTTAAACTGGTAAAAACAATGACTGCAGATGCTGGAAACCAGATTCTGGATTAGTGGTGCTGGAAGAGCACAGCAGTTCAGGCAGCATCCAAGTAGCTTCGAAATCGACGTTTTGGGCAAAAGCCCTTCATCAGGAATAAAGGCAGTGAGACTGAAGCTTGGAGAGATAAGCTAGAGGAAGGTGGGGGTGTGGAGAGAATAGCATAGAGCACAATGGGTGAGTGGGGGAGAGGATGAAGGTGATAGGTCAGGGAGGAGAGGGTGGAGTGGATAGGTGGAAAAGGAGTTAGGCAGGTAGGACAAGTCCGGACAAGACAAGGGGACAGTGCTGAGCTGGAAGTTTGAAACTAGGATGAGGTGGGAGAAGGGGAAATGAGGAAGCTGTTTAAGTCCACATTGATGCCCTGGGGTTGAAGTGTTCCGAGGCGGAAGATGAGGCGTTCTTCCTCCAGGCGTCTGGTGGTGAGGGAGCGGCGGTGAAGGAGGCCCAGGACCTCCATGTCCTCGGCAGAGTGGGGCGGCGAGTTGAAATGTTGGGCCACGGGGCGGTGTGATTGAGAGGTGTGGGTGTCTCGGAGATGCTGCCTTGCAGTGTTTTATTGCTCATCCCTGCATTAAACAGGAATTCATTAGAAATTGTAGCAAAGGTGGTGTGATAATTTTTGAAGACTTCAATCTTTGTCTAATCTGGGACAGACACATTGGCAAGAGTAATATTATCCGAGATCCTCCTTGAATGATTTTGTCAGTGTTTCTTTGAATAACACATTGTGCAAATAGCTAGGGATGTAACCATCTCAGATAGACTATTGGGTGATGAAGCTGAGTGAATGAGTAATATCACACCGAGATCCTCCAAGAAATTATAACGGAATTCAAAGAGATTATGACATTTTAAAGTGACCATAAAGCACACCCGAGCATCAGTAACAAAGCCCATTATATGATTTTGAGAGAGAACTGACCAAAGTAAACAGGGGAAACAGACTGAAATGTCAGTCTGTAAATGAACAGTGGAAACCATTTAGAGCCAGAGAGACCTAGAGACGTACAGCACATAAACGGACCCTTCGGTCCAACTCGGCCACGCCGACCAGATATCCTTTCCTAATCTCGTCCCATCTGCCAGCACTTGGCCCATATCCCAATAAACCGGTTTTATTCATATACCAATCCAGATGCTTTTTGAATGCTGCAATTATACCAGCCTCCACCACTTCCTCTGGCAGTACATTCCACACATAACCACACTCTGCGTGAAAAGGTTGCCCCTTAGGTCCCTTTTAAATCTTTCATCTCTCACCCTAAACCTACGCCCTCCATTTCTGGTCTCCACCACCCCAGGGAAAAGACCTTGTCTGTTTATCCTATCCATGTTCCTCATGATTTTATAAACCTCAGGAATGTCACCCCTTAGCCTCTGACGCTCCAGGGAAAACAGTCTCAGTCGTTTCAGCCTCTCCCGATCGCTCAAATCCTCCAATCCTGGCAACATCCTTGTAAAACTTTTCTAAACACTTTCAAGTTTCACAACATCCTTCCAATAGGAAAAAGATCAGAACTGCATGCAATATCCCAAAAGTGCCCTAACCAGTGTGCTGTACAGCTGCAACATGACCTCCGAACTCCTATAATCAATGCTCTGACCAATAAAGGAAAGCATACCAACACCTTCTTCACTATCCACTTACCTAGATAACACTCACGGGGGCATGGGCGTGGACATGGATTGGACGGTGGGTGTGGCGGGCGGGGGGGGCGGTGTTGAACGGGTTTGGGGATGGGCTGAGGGTGATGTCGGACGTGTCTGGGAGGTGGGGGCAGGTGGCGGGTGGATGGTGGTGTCAGATGGTTTTGGGGGCAGGATTCGCTGTTGGGTCAGTGTGGGGGGGCGACGTTGAGAGTCAGGTGGGGGCGGTGTTGGATGGGTTTGGAGGCGAGCGGGGTGTGTTTTTGGGGGTTTGGCAGAGTGTGGGGGCTCACTCATGGCTTGCTGCTGCCTAGTCACATGAACAGGGAGCAGACTGGACTGAAAACACCGAGCCCCAGAGGAAAGGTATTGAATCGATTAACCAAATAATCAATTATCTGAACGGAACAGTGTCCGCCCATCTTGTTCAGACAATCGGGGTTCCTCTGTAAACCATCTGGACTATACCCTAGTGTCGTGTGAGTTTTACCTTCACCCAATCAACCCCTGCTCGATCCTGCTGAATGGTCCCAATATTGGCCCAGTTCCAGTTTAAGACCTAAATCTGTCAACCTGTCTGATCTTTTTCCACAACTATGTTAAAACAAAGACAGTTGTGGTGACTGGACGCAATGTGCTCTCCGACTGATACTTCAGTCACTTGCCTGACCTGGTTGTCTGAGGAGAGGTCCAGTTTTGCACCCGCCTGAGTAGCATAGAGCCCTCTACGTCTTGGTTTAGGAAACTTTCTTGGACACATTTTACAAATGCCACACAGTGCGGGCCTTTTACCCTCTGGGTGACCCAATCAATCCAGGGACAGTTAAAATCTCCATCCAATACTACTCTATTATTTTCATAGGTACCTGCAAACTCACTACACATTTACTCCTCTCGTCCCCGCTGGCTATTTGAGGGTCTAGAACACGATCCCAGCAGACTGACCATCCCCTCTTTGTTTATAAGTTTTAAATTTATGCCCTCATTTGATGACTGCATAACAGAATTGTCTTGATGCACAGTTGTTATGTCCTTCCTAATCAAAAGGACAACTCCCCTTCCTCACTTCCTTGTCCTTCTATCACGCCTGTAGTTTCTGTATCCTGGAACACTGAGCTGCCAGTCCTGCCCTTCTCTCAGCCATGTTTCGGTTATGGCTATAATACCCCAGTCCCCAGAGCTAATCCATGCTCTGAGCTCGTCTGCCTTACCAGTCAGGCCTCGTGTGTTGAAATAAATGCCCTTTAAAACCAGATGTCTTTTCCCTCCCTCGACTGTGCCCCTGGATATCCTGAATAGGTAACTTGCTCTTGAATGCTGATGTATTTCCCCTGACTTTTCGATGGTCCCTCTCTCACTCAGAGTCTCAACTCCCTGCCAAACTAGTTTAAATCCTCCTGGATAACACTAGCAAATCTCCTCCCTGGGATACTTGTGCCCCTTTGCTTCAAGTGCAAACCATCCCCTTTGCACAGGTCCCCTCTACCCCAGAAGAGATCCCAATGACCCAAGAACTGAAAACCCTGCCCACTATACCAGCTCCTCAGCCACACATCCATCCGGCCTACCTTTCTATTTCTATCCTCACTGGCACTTGGCACTGGGAGTAATCTGAAGATCATTAAGGTCAATATCCTGCTTTTTTAACTTCTCACCTGACTCCCTGTACTCATTTCACAGGACCCCATCCCTTTGTCTACCTCTGTCATGTGGACCAATGTTCACAATGACCTCTGGATGTTCACCCTCCCCCTTCATAATGTTCAATAACGACTCAGAGACATCCTTGACCCTGGTACCTGGGAGGCAGCACACCATCCTGTGGTCTCTTCTGGAGCCACACAGTCTCCTGTCTGTCCCCCTCACAACTGAGCCTCCTATCAGTATCACGATCATTACAGAGGATCTGGCAAACAGAGACAGGGAGGAACTCCCTGCAGTTGGGTCCATGTTAGGAAAGTGGAGTATTTTAAAGTGATGCAGTGAGACCGCAGGGCCAGTGTGCTCCTTGAAGAGTGAATAATAAAGGCAGCAAGTCCAGGGAATACTGATCAAGTGATATCGTGAGTTTGATAAAGAAAATACAGTGCAATAAAATCAGGTGAAGCCCTTCACAAGTATAGAGAGTGCAAGGGGATTGTGGAAAATGAGGGACAAACAATGGTCATGAAATATATTTGGCAGATACAATTGTGGAAAAGCCACAGGTAATTTATCAGCATCGTGAGAGTCAGAGGATTCCCAGCGAAAGAGGGAGGCCTGTGAGAAACCAAAGGGACAATAGAGCCAGAGGAAGCAGGTGAGGTCTTCAATGAATACTTCCCATCTGTATTCACACAGGAGAAAGACATTATTGCCGGGGATTTCATTTGGGATGCTGAGGTTCCAGAATATGTTAAGATCAATAAGGAGGAGGTATTAAATGTTTTCACAGGCATAAAGGTGGAGAAATCCCCAGTGCCCAGGGAAATGTATCCCAGGCTGCTATGTCATTCAGAAAAGGACATCTGCCCATCCGCACGTGGTCTGCACGACATAGCCACAGCAAAATATTTGCCTCCCAATTACCATCTTCAAAGGCCAAGCAAGTGACTCAGTTCAAGGGCAGCTAGGACTGGGCAAGAAAGGCTGGTCAGCCAGAGACACCCACATCCCAGACCTGATTTAATACATAATCCATTAGGATGGTCCCACTGGAACCATGCTGGGAGCAGTGTCCTGGCCGATCATGTCAGTAGGTTTATGGACAGGGCTTTAAACTGAGAGGGAGGATGCTGGGACAGGGTTCAAGTGAAAGGAACTTTCCAAATCCAAAGAGAAAAGGTGAAGCAATGGAACAGCATGGGGATGTGGCTGAAGGCAATCAGAAAGGAACAGGAAGGGACAGAGTTTAACTAAAATTGTACATCAGCAAAAAGATTTGTGACAGAAAATTGTGGGAAAGAGTAAGTTATGTTTTTTTAATGGACAACATCACTGTAATAAGGTCGATGGATTTGTGACACAGAGATAAAAGAGATTTAGACACCAGGGAGACATGGATACAGGGTGAACAAAAATATTCAATGGTTCACAATCTTGCGGAAACTCAGGAAAAATGGGTAACACTAAAAAATAATGGATAACAAAGGCATTACAGAGAAAGCATTTGGCTGCAGATCATGAAGTAGTGTCAGTCTGAATGTAATTACTACTTGCCAAGGACACAAGCAGCAGAGCAGTTTTAGCCACTGAACAGTATGCCATTGCTCATCATTGCATTACACAGGGACTCGTTGCAATTTTTTTAACAAAAGCATTTTGATAATTTTGGAAAACTTCAATACTTGTATAGTCTGTGACAATCACACGGTCAACATTGATATTGGAAGAGGAGTTCGGTTAATTTTTTTTCAGTGTTTCTTTGAAAAACACATTGTGCAACTGTTAAGGGACATAACTATCGCAGAGCGACCGTGTAATGAAACTTAGTGAATGAGTAATGTCACCGGGAGTGATCCTTCGGGAAATTGTGATAAAGTGCAGTTTATAGAAATATAAAGTTTTAAAGTGATTTAAAGAAAGGACAAGCTACAACTAGAAACAAAAATAGCCAATTACATGTGTGTGAGAGGAGAACTGACCAAGGTAAACAGGCTAAACAGACTGGAACATGTGTCTGTAAATGGACAGTGGAAAACATTTGAAGGAACAGTGTAAAACACTCAACAGAAGGACATTCGATTGAAACAGTAAAAACCTCAGCAAGAAATCCCCACTGGTCCCGCACACAGGACAAAAGGGACCATACTAGATTATGAGGCTGAGAAGATCCCCAAAAAGTACTTGAAATCCTGAAGTGAGAGAGTGTTTTAGGAGTAAATGTTAAATAGATTGCAAAGGGTATGCTAGAAGGAGGAGGGCAGTGGGAAGGGGAGCCATGGTCAGGGTTTATTGACACAATGGGAACAGGGAGAGGTGAAGGTGCTGGAGGTGGTGAGAGTGTTACAGAGAGGGGTCAGGGTCTGAACGGTGTTACAAAGCCAAGATGGATTGCTGCAGCTGGATGTGTTTCCAGAGGTAGGGAGGGATATATGGATTTTTATTTATTCATTCCTGGGATGTGGGTGTCACTGCCTGGGCTAACATTCTTTGACCCAACTGCTAATTACCCAGAGGGTAGCTCAGAGTCAGCCATATTGCTGTGGGTCTGGAGTCAAATGTTGGCCAGACCAGGTTAGAATATTTGATGCCCTTCCTCAAAGGAAGTAAGTGACTTGAGGAGTTCTTCCCACTGATCAACAATGTTTTAATGGTGGCCCCACCAATGCCTTCTACAGATACAACATGACATCCCAACTCTTACTCTTAATGCTCTCCCCAATGAAGGTAACCACCTCAAACGCCTGCTTCACCAGCCTGTCTACCTGTGACACCACATTCAAAGAACTGTCTACCTGGGTCACTGGATCTCTGACTAAAAACATTACCCAGGGCCTGAACATTAACTGTACAAGTCCCACCCTGGTTTGTTTCACCAAAATGGAACACCCCACCTTTATCTAATTAAACTCCATCTGCTATTCTTCAGCCCACTATCCCAGCAGTACTGTCCATCCTGTTGTATCATAGATAACCTTCTCCACTGTCCAGTTTACCACCAATTTCAGTGTCACCCAAACACCTTACTTAGCAGGAAACCAATATTCCCAACCAAACCATTTATCCAAATGACAAACAACAGTGGGCCCACTCCACCGCTGGTCACATGTCTCCAGTCAGAAAAACAACAGGTCTCCCATCACCCTCTGTCTACAACCATCAAGGAAATTTTGTATCCAGTTCACTAGCTCCTCCTGAATGCCATATCCTTTTTCACTGATCTGAGCTTATTACCCAGTTTACCAGACAGAATACAGAACGCAGAACAGTTCAGCCCATGACCCTTCGGCCATGATGCTATGCCAACCTTTTATCCGACTGTAAAATCAAACTAGCCTACATACCCTTCATTTTACTACTATTCATGTGTCTGTTCAAGAGTCTATTAGATGTCCCGAATGTGTCTAATTTTACTAGAACCATTGACAGTCCATCCAATCACCTACCATCTCGATCCTCTTATCCATCTTCCAATCACCTTAAAATTATGCCGCCTTGTAACAGCCATTTATGCCATAGGAGAAAAAGTTTCTCACTATTCCCTCTCTCTGTGTGATTCTCATCATCTTGTTCACCTCTACCCAGGTCGCCCCACCTCCTTCCTCTCTCCCATGAGAAAAGCCTTATCTCCCTCAAACTTTCTCCATAAGATATGCCCTCCATTCCAGGCAGCATCCTGGTATATCTCCAGTGTACGCTCTCTAAAACTTGCACACCCTTCCTGTAAAGATGGGATGAGAACTGAACACAATATTCCAAGTGTGGTCTCACCAGGTCGCTATAAAGATGCAGTAAAACCTCACGGCTCTTGAAATCAATCCCCTTGCTAAGAAAGGCCAACACAACATATGACTTTTTAGCAACCCTATCAATGTGCGTGGCGATTTTGAGGGATCTATGGACATGGACGCCATGATCTCTCTGTTCCTCCACAATGCCAAGTATTTTGCCTTTTAACGCTGTATTCTATATTCAGGTTTGACCTTCCAGAATGAATCACTTCACACTTTTCCAGATTGAACTCCATTTGCCACTTCCAGCCCAGCTCGGCGTCCTGTCAATGTCCCATTACAACCTACAACAGCCCTCCACATTACCCACCATTCCACCAACCTTCATGTTATTGGCAAACTTACTAACCCACTCTCCAACATCCACATCCAAGTCATTTACAAAATCCACAAAGAGCAGAGTCCCAGAGCTGATTGTTACAGAACCCCACTGGTCACTGAGCTCCAGGCTCAATACTGTCCATCTGCCGCCATACTCTGTCTTCTCTGGTCCATCCAATCCTGTATCCAGACAGACAGATTTCCCTGTATCCCAATCATCCTTCTTTTCTGAATGAGCCATCAACGTATTCTGTCATATCCTCAAAGAATTCAATAAGGTTTGTGAGGCATGACCTGACCCCTTACAAACCCATACTGACTGTCACTAAATTAACTATGGTTTTCCAAGTAGTCATAATTCCTTTCTTTAGAGTCCTCGCCAATAATCTGCACCACACAAACATCAGACCAAATCTGTAATTTCCAGAATTCTACCTCCGTAATATGGTCCAGACGCTACAAATCTTCTCTCCTCTGCCATGTTCCCCAGAAGGGCACTGGAGGGTGGTGGGGATTACAGAGATAGAGAGGAATATCAGGACAGGAGGATTTTGCAGACAGTAGGAGGTTTCAGTAATTGTGAGGTTTCATGGTGATGAAGGCATTTGAGGAGGGAGGGAGGGAGGATTGTAGGGAAATGAGAGGTTTCACAGTTTAGGTGTTTTGTTAGAGCTGCAAGTGGTTACTGAGTTGGGGAGGTTTAAGCACTGGTGGATATTACATGAACATGTGGTTTTGGTTGCAATGGCAGGAAGAGGATGCAGGAAGCTGGAGAGTATGGGGTCTGAACGAGGTTACACAAATGGGAAGAGTTGTCAGGAGTGGAGGTGTTTACAGAGACAGCAATGGTCTGATCTGGAGCAGAGGACCCAGATTGGGAGGGATGTGGGGACTGGAGGTGGTTTCACAGGGAGGGAGGACCATAGAGCCACAGGAGGTTACAGAAATGTGGAGAGCTGTAGGGCTGACAGGGGTTCATGGAGATGGGAATGTTGGGAGGGATAGAGAAGTTTATAGGGATAAGGATGTTTGTAGGACAGGGCTGGATTACACAGACAGGGACTGTTTTAGTGAGCTGAGCAGATTACAGAGATAAAGAGGTTTGTATCATCTGGTGAAACAAACAGGGATATGGAGGGTCATCGTGACTGAAGATGTTTATAGAGATAGGAAGGCTTAGGTTCTCGGGGTTATTTAGACATGGAGGCTGTGGAATCTGGATTCTTTTTTGAGAGATTGGGTAGCAAGTTTGGTTGGAGACATTTTCACAGATAAGGGAGCATAGCACAAATAGAAGGAAGTTCCTGCAGTATGGAGGGTTTGAGTGGAGAGTGATGTTTACACAGATGGGGGTAAGAGCTGGAGAAGGTTATGGAGATGAGTAAATGTTTGGAGATACAGGAGGAGCTTACATTGACAGGGTGGGTGATAGTGACGGGAGGATGTTACATTGTTCATGAGTCTTGTAGGAACAAGATCAGGAGAGGCACAGGCATTGGAGTGGGATCTACAGATCGGGAGTGTTGCAGGGACCTAAGAAGATAACACAGATAGAGATGGTGGTAGGGTCTCCACAGACTGATGGCGTTTTAGGGACTGGAAGAGGTTATGTAAGAGCTGCAGGAGCTTATGGAGAGTTGAAGAGTTGGAGCAGTTCACAGAGGAAGGGTTCTCCCACAGGAGTAGGTCACAGATAGTGAGGGTTGTGTGGCCGCAGAAAGTTAAAGAGAGGGGAGTTTTCGGGACTGGTAGATAGTAGACTGACAGGGACAGTTGAAGAGACTGTAGCAAAAATGCATGGAGAAGGTTACACAGATAGGGAGGTGAGTAGGGACTGAAGGTGAATACACAGGCATGGAGGGTTGTATTGTTAGACGGAGCTGAGAGGGATAGGGACTGGTGTACGGATTTACACAGATTGGGAAGGTTGTGTTGTTGGAGAAGGTTACACTGATACAGACAGTGTTAAAGAGTGTTGAATGGACTACAGAGGAGCTCAGAGAGAATGTATTATGGGGAGTGGAGGAGATTACAGACACAGAGATGGCTGTCGATTTGAACAGACCTTCTACAGATCCTCAGTGCTGTAAGGCTGAAGGGAGGTTACAATAATAAGGGTTACCTACACTTAATGACTTTTTTGATATAGAAAAAGTCTCAGAACGGGACTGTCAAAAGGAAGTACAGACAGTCCAGATGAGTTGACAGAGATATAAATGTTTTTGGGGCTTTCAGGATGGGACAGTGATTGGGAGTGATGTAACAAATGGCAATATTTATAGAGAAGGTTCTAAAAGCAGGAGGAGGTGACAGTCATATCGATCGTGGTAAGGACTGGAGAAGCTGACATTGCCAAGGAGTGTTTTAGAAACTGTTGGAGATTACACATATAAGGAGAGTATTGGGGATGAGGCAAGGTTCAAGAGACAGGGATGGTTGACAGGACTGGACAATAACCTGAATAGAATCTCCACAGTGTGGAAACAGGCCATTCGGCCCAACAAGTCCACACCAACCCCTCTAAAGAGCATCCTAACCAGACCCATCCCTCTACCTGTCCAATAAACCCTGCATCCCTCATGGTGAACTCACCTAAACCACACTTGCCTGAATACTACAGTCAATTTATGACGGCCCATCCACGTATCGTGCAAATGTTGGACTGTGGCAGGAAACCAGAGCACCTGGAAGCAACCCACACAGTCTGGGGGAGAACATGCAAAGTCCACGCAGACAGTCGGCCAAGGCTGGTATTGAAGCCAGATTCCAGTCACAGTGAGGCTGATTATACAGAGCACTCCAGAGATTGGACAATTTCACAAAGTTCACAAGGGTTTATTAGAACAGGAGGAAAATATATAAAGGAACATTAGAAGCTTACATAGATGGTGTCCATGAGAGGGACTGGAGGAGGTTAACGCAATAGGGAGGGTTGTGCATTCTCTCGACAATTAGAGGTAGGGACGGTTGGGGAGACTGGATGAAGTTAGTCATACTCAGAGTTGTACACACTCTGAGTAATGGCAGATGGAGTTTGCTTCTGATCACTGTGAGGTAATGCACTGTGGGAAGTCTCATAAGTGAAGGATGTACATCATGAAGGGTAGGACCTCCTGGAGAACTGAGTAACACCGGGACCTTGGTGGGCAAGTCCCTGGATGTCTGAAGGTGTCAGCACAGGTTGACAGGGTGGGGAAGGCACCTGAACTGGGAGCAGGAGGGGGACCCACATCCTGATGGGGCGAATTGTTAGAGCTGCTTGAGAGGATATAAACTAATCTGGCAGGGTGTTGGACCGTAAACAGTCATAAGGCCAGAAAGAAGATTGAGGTTGGTGCACAATTTAAAGACAGCAATTTCAGCAGAAAAGGCAGGCAAGAACATAGCAGGAAATGGGGGAGGGGGAACTGATGATTAAACTGCATTTATTTCATTGCAAGGGGCCTGACAGCTAAGGAAGATGAACTCAGGGCATGGATTGGAACATGGGACTGGGAGATTATCGTTATTACAGAAACACAGCTGAGGGACAGACAGGACTGACAGTTCATTGTTTCAAGGTGGAGATGCAACAGGAAGCATCGAAGGGGAGGCAGGAGAGGACGCGTGGTGGTGGGTTTTCATTGCATGAATCATTACATCAGTACCTAGAGAGGATATTCCTGTGGGATTACGCAGTGACACTATGTTAGTGGAACTGAGAAATAAGAATGGGTCATCACTCTGACACGATTGTCCTACTGACCCCGAATAATCAGTGGCAGACTGAGGAACAAACATATCAGGAGATCTCAAATATCAATCATAATAATAGGGCTGTTATGGTTGGGGTTTTTAAACTTTCCAATCCTAGACTGAGACTGCCAGTGTTCAGTGTTTGCAAGGGAGGAATTTGGTAATTGTCTTCCAGAAAACTCCCAATCAATATGTAAATGGCCTGAAAAGAGAAAGGGGCAAAACCTGACCTCCCCTTGGGAAACAGGTCGGGAAAGGGACTGAGGTGTGAGTGGGAAAGCATTTTGCCAAAGTGACTCAAGTCTATTAGTTTGAAAATAGCGATGGAAAAGGACAGGGCTGGTCCACAGGTTCAAGTTATAAAATGGGGCCAGACTAATCTTGATAATATTAGCCAGGAACTCTCAAAGGGTGACGAGGGAGTCTATTTGCAGGGAAAGGGAAGTCGGGCAAGTGAGAATATTTTAAAAGTGAGATATGCTGAGCGATCAGCGCCAGCATGTTCCTGTTTGTGTGCAGGTCAATGCTGACAGCATTCGGAAACACTGGCTGTCTATTGAGGGTCTGGTCAAGGAAAAGGGGGCAACATGTCAGGTACAGCCAGATGGATCAAGGGAATCCCTGAGGATCACAGGGACTTTAGGAATACACTTTGGATAGAAATCAGGAATGCAGAAATGGTACATGAAATAGCCTCAGCAGAGAATGAGAAGGAGAATCCAAAAGTGATTGTATAAATAGATTAAGAATAAAAGAGTAACTTTAGACAAAATAGTGTCCATTATAAATCAATGAGACCATTGGTGTGTGGAACCGCAGGATATGGCATGCCTGACTATTGCTCAGTCCATTGAGTGGAGGATTTGGGATGTCATGTTGAGATTGTGCAGACATTTATGAGGCATCTTCTGCACTCCTCTGTCGAGTTCTGGTCGCCCAGTTATAGGGAGGATATTATTAAGCTGCAGGGGGTTCAGCAGAGATTTACCAGGACATTGTTGGATATGGAAGGCTTGATTTCTGAAAAATGGCTGGATAGGCTGAGTCTTTTTTCACTGAAGCCTGGAGTTTGAGATGTGATGTTGTAAAAGTTTATTTTTTAAAAATGAGGTATAGATCGAGTTGTCTTTTCCGTAGGATGGGGGAGTCTCAACAGGAGGGACCACATTTTTCAGGTCAGAATAGAGAGATGTTCAAAAAAAAAGACATGGGGGCAAATTGTTACACAGAGGGTGTTTTGATTGTGGAATGAACTTCCTGAGGAAGGGTGGACGTGGTTACAATTACAACGTTTAAAAGACAGAGATACTAAACAAATATTTTGCATCAGTTTTTACTGTGGAAAAGGATATGGAAGATAAAGAATGTAGGGAAATAGATGGTGACACCTTGCAAAATGTCCATATTACAAAGGAGCAAGTGCTGGATGTCTTGAAATGCATCAGGGTGGATAAATTCCCAGGACCTCATCATGTGTACCCTCGAACCCTGTGGGAGGCTAGAGAAGTGATTACTGGGCCTTTTGTTGAGATATTTTTATCATCGATAATCACAGGTGAGATGCCGGAAAACTGGAGGTCGGCTAACGTGGTGCCACTGTTTAAGAAGGGTGGTAAGGACAAGCCAGAGAATTATAGAGCAGTGAGCCTGACGTCGGTTGTGGGCAAGTTGTTGGAGGGAATCCTGAGCGACAGGATGTACATGTATTTGGAAAGGCAAAGACTGATTAGAGATAGAGATTTATGCGTGGGCGATCATGTCTCACAAACTTGATTGAGTTTTTTGAAGAAGTATCAAAGAGGATTGAAGAGGGCTGAGCGGTAGATGTGATCTATATGGACTTCAGTAAGGCATTCGACAAGGTTCCCCATGGGAGACTGATTAGCAAGATTCGATCTCACAGAATACAGGGAGGATTGGTATTTGGATACAGAACTGGCTCAAAGGTAGAAGGCAGAGGGTGGTGATGGAGGTTTGCTTATCAGACTGGGGGTCTGTGACCAGTGGAGTGCCACAAGGATTGGACCTAAGAATGGTGAATAGCCAAGGATAAGGGAGTCCAAAACTCGAGAGTACAAACGGGACATGAGAGAGCAAAGATTTAAAGAGGGAGCTGACGGGCAACATTATCCACAGAGGATGGTGCACAGACAGGACGGACTGCCAGGGGAACAGGGGAGAAACAAGAACAATGACAACATGGAAAAGACATTTGGGCAGGTACATGGAGGGGAGAAGGTTTGAAGAGATAAGGGCCAAACGCAGGCAAATGAGACTCATTCATTATAGGAAACATGGAGAGCATTGATGAGTTGTACCACAGGTTCTGTTTCCGTGCTGTATCACTCTGTATCCAGTTAAAGAAGATTACAGTACTGAAATAAAGCATGTTGTAGACACTGAAGCAATTTACAGCAATAAGGATGGTAGTCTGGAATGCAGTACATCTCAAATATGTGGAGGACTATCGGGAAGGGAGGTAGTTACAGGGACAGGAACTATTATAGGAGTTAAAACTTACTGAAGACACTGGTGCACAAACCATGCCATAGGCACAAAGTTGCAGAGTCGTTAGTCTTTGCACAGTGATGGAGGGAGAACACAGAACAGAAAGATCCCAGGCAGCATTCCCAACCTCTCATCGGAGGCCTATTCTCCCCTTTGTTGTCCTGATGCTCACTAAGACAGCGCAGGCCTGGATTGATAACTATGAACTCGCCATGCTGTCTCAGTGCAACGTAAATTAAAGTAGAGGTGGTGATTGAGTCTGGGGTGTGTCTGTACTGTACTGTGCTCCCCATTCAGCACTGTATCTATATCATGTCCTGTTAGCTGATATATGGAGCCATCTCATTGCTCCCTGCTCTGTGCACTCTGATTGATCTTACCTCACTGCAGGATTTATTGAAGACTCCACATCTCCCTGCCCTTTGTCTCTCTGGCTGACCAACCATCTTCAATGAGGTGATGGACGAGACCCCCAGCAATTGGGAGGTCTACTGAGTCAGGAACTTCCTAAATACCTACAGGATACAGAGAAATAGACAGAATAGAAAATTAGACTGATGCAGTGAGGGTTACACATGGAGAATGGAAATGAGCCCCACAGATATCTGGAAAATCCCACTCCATCCCTGGGTTGTGCTGTTGCACTTCTCTGGAGTGGAGTATTCTGTTGGCTCAGGATCTGGAATAATTGGAAGAGCGGGAGGAGCTGACAGAGGCAGCAATTAGACCCACACAGTGAGGGATACCACATGGAGAGAGACTGAGTGATATCACCAGAGTGCTGCAAGACTACAGGATCACACAATCATGTTGGAAGAATGGGTTTAGCTTCATGTATCAGTGCTCAGGGATGAGCAACCAGTGAGCAGGCGAAGTGATGGCTGAGTGTTATTATTGCTAGAGTATGTATCCAAAACCTCAGCTAATGTTCAGGGGAAGAAGGTTTGAATCCCACCATCAGAAATGGAGGAGTTTGAAATTAATAATTTTAAAAATAGGAATTGACAATCCATAAATAAATATGAAACCGTTGCTGATGTACAAATAAAAAACAAATACTTGTCCTTTAGATAAGGACATCTGCTCATCCTCACTAGGTCGACACGACTTCCCCACAGCAAAGTGTTTGACTCTCAATTACCCTCTGAAATGGCCGAGCAAGTTACTTAGCTCGAAGGCAGCTAGGGCTGGGCAAGAAAGGCTGGTCAGCCAGAGACACCCACATCCCATACCTGATTTAATAAATAATCCATGAGGATGGTCCCACTGGAACTGTACCGGAACCAGTGTCCTGGCCAATCATGTCGATAGGTTTGTGGGACAGGGTTTTAAACTGACAAAGAGGATGCTGGCACAGGGTTCAGGAGAAACGAGCTTTCCAAATGCAAAGAGAAAAGGTGAAGTATGGGATCAGCATGGGAATGTGACTGAAGGCAAGCAGGAAGGAACAGGATGGGACAGAGTGTAACTACATCAGGGAATAGGTCTGTGACAGGAAATTGTAGGAAAGAATAAATTATGTTTTTTTGGAATGGATAATGTCTCTTCAACAAGGTAGATTGATTTGTGACAAAGAGATAAAAGAGGTTTAGACACCAGAGAGACGTGGTTACAGGGCGAACAAAAGGTGGGCATAAATATTCAATGGTTCACCACCTTGTGCAAACTCAGGCAAAATGGGTAACACTAACAATAATGGATAACAAAGGGCATTACAGAGAAAGCATTTGGTCTCAGATCATGAAGTAGAGTCAGTCTGAATGTAAATTCTGGCTACTACTTGCCAAGGACACAAGCAGTAGAACAGTTTTTAGGCCACCGAACTACATTCCATTGCTCATCACTGCATTAAACAGGAACTCATTGGAATTTTTTTTAACAAAGGCATTGTGATAATTTTGGGGAACTTCAATATTCACATAATCTGGCACAGTCATACTGACAACAGTGATGTTGGAAGAGGAGTTCAGAAAATTTTTTTTTCGGTGTTTTTTTTTGAATAACAAATTGTGCAACTGGCTTGGGACATAACAATCTCAGAGCGACCGTTGTGTGATGAAACTTAGTGAATGAGTAATGTCACCTGGAGAGATCCTCGGGGAAATTGTGATAAAGTGCAGTTTAAAGAAATATAAAGTTTTAAAGTGAACCACAGAAAGTATAAGCTACAACTCAAAATAAAAACAGCCAATTACATGTGTTTGAGATGAGAACTGACCATGGCAAAGAGGCGAAACAGACTGAAATATGTGCCTGTAAATGAACAGTTTGAAGGAACAGTGTAAATCACTCAACAAAAGAACATTCCATTGAAACAGACAAAATCTCAGCAAGAAATTCCCACCAGACCCTCACTCAGGACAAGATGGATCATATTAGATTATGAGGCTGAGAAGATCACCAAAAAGTACTGAAAATCCTGAAGTGAGAGAGTGTTTTAGGAGTAAATGTTAATGGATTGCAATGGGTCTGCTCGCAGGAGGAGGGCTGTGGGAAGAGGAATCAGTGTAAGGGTTTAATGTCACAAAAGGAACAGGGAGGGGTGAAGGTGCTGGAGGTGGTGAGAGTGTTACAGAGAGTGGTAAGGGCTGAACGGTGTTACAAAGCCAGTCTGAATTGCTGCAGCTGGAGGTGTTCGCAGAGATAGTGAGGGACATATGTATTTTTATTTATTCATTCATGGGATGTGGGTCTCACTGCTAATTACACAGAGGACAGTTCAGAGTCAGCCATGTTGTAGTGGGTCAGGAGTCACATGTTAGCCAGGCCAAGTTAGAATGTCAGATGTTCTACACAAAAGGAGGTGAGTGAACCAGATGAGTTCTTCCCACTGATCAACAATGCTTTTATGGTGACCTGACCAATGTCTTGTACAGATACAACATGACGTGCCAACTCCTACTCTCAATGCTCTGCCCAGTGAAGGAAACCATCCCAAACGCCTTCTTCACCAGCCTGTCTATCTGTGACACTACTTTTAAAGAACTGTGTACCTGGGTCACTGGGTCACTGATCGACAACACGACCCAGGGCTCTAACATTAACTGGACAAGTCCCACCCTGGTTTGTTTCACCAAAATGGCACACTTCACATTTATCTAATTAAACTCCATCTGCTATTCTTCAGCCCACTATCTCAGCAGTACTGTTCATCCTGTTGTATCACAGATAACCTTCATCATTGTCCAGTTTACCACCAATTTCAGTGTCACCCAAAAAACTTATTTAACTTACTTAACAATACTCCCATCCAAACCATTTATCCAAATGACAAACAACAGGGGACCCACTCCACCGCTGGTCACATGCCTCCAGTCAGAAAAACAACATGTCTCCCACCACCCTCAGTCTCCTAACATCAAGCCCAATTTTCTGTCCGGTTGACTAGCTCCTCCTGAATGCCATAACCTTTTACACTGATCTGAGCTTATTACCCAGTTTACCATACCCTTCGGCTATGATGATATGCCAATCTTTTATCCGACAGTAAGTTTAAAAAAAAGTGGCAGATAGAGTTTAATTCAGATAAATGCGAGGTGCCGCATTTTGGGAAAGCACCTCTTAGCAGGACTTACACATTTAATGGTAAGGTCCTAGGGAGTGTTGCTGAACCAAGAGACCTTGAGGTTCAGGTTCATAGCACCTTGAAAGTGGAGTCGCAGGTAGATAGGATAATGAAGAAGGTGTTTGGTATGCTTTCGTTTATTGGTCTGAGTGTTGAATACAGGAGTTGGGAGGTCATGTTGAGACTGTACAGCACATTGGTTAGGCCACTGTTGTAATATTGCGTGCAATTTTGGTCTCCTTACTATTGGAAAGATGTTGGGAAACATGAAAGTGTTCAGAAAAGATTTCCAAGTATGTTGCCAGGGTTGGAGGATTTGAGCTATAGGGAGAGGCTGAACTGGCTGGGGCTTTTTTCATTGGAGTGTCGGAGGCTGAGGGGTGACCTTATAGAGCTTTACAAAATTATGAAGGGCATGGATAGGGTAAATAGACAAAGTATTTTCCCTGGGGTTGGGAAGTCCATAGGTTTAGGATAAGAGGTGAAAGATATAAAAGAGACCTAAGGGGCAACTTTTTCACACAGAAGGTGGTACGTGTATGGAATGAGCTGCCAGAAGAAGTGGTGGAGGCTGGTACAATTGCAACATTTAAGAGGTATTTGGATGGGTATATGAATAGGAAGGTTTTGGAGAGATTAGGACGAGGTGCTGGCAGGTGGGACTAGATTGGGTTGGGATATGTGGTCGGCATGGACGGGTTGGACTGAAGTGTCTGTTCCCATGTTGTACATCTCTATGACTCTAACTTCCATTCCCTTCATTTTATTATCATCCATGTGCCTATCCAGAAGTATATTAAATGTCCCTAATGCATCTAATTTTACTGCCAACGCTGGCAGTGCATTCCACATACACCACTCTATATGTAACAAACCTACCTCAGAGATCTCCCCTTAACCATCTGCTAATCACCAGAAAATTATACCCCCTTGTAATAGCTATTTATGTCAGGGTAAAAAATCTCTCTCTATTGACCCTATCTATGACTCTCATCACCTTGTTCACCTCTGCCATATCACCCCTCACCCTTCTTCACTCCAATGAGAAAAGCCTTAGCTCCCTCAACCTTTCTTCATAAGACATGCTCTCCAGTACAGGCAGCATCCTGGTAAATCTCCTCTTTACCTTCTCTAAAGCTTCCACATCCTTCCTGTAATGAGGGGACCAGAACTGAACACAATATTCCAAATGGGGTCTAACCAGGGCTCTATCGAGCTGCAACACTGATTGGCAACTTTGAGGGATCTATGAATCTGTTCGTTCACACTGCCAAGGATCCTACCATTAACCAGGAATTCTGCATTCAACTTCAAGCTTTTAAAATGAATGACTTCACACTTTTCCAGATTGAACTCCATCTGCTACTTCTCAGCATCTTGTGAATGTCCCTTTGCAACCTACAACAGCCCCCCACACTATCAACCACTCCACCTACCTTTGTGTCATTGGGAAACTTACTAACCAACTCTTCCACTCACACATCCAACTTATTCATAAAATCACAAAGAGCAGAGGTCCTGTAACCACTCCCTGCAGAAAACCACTGGGCACTGAGCTCCAGGATGAATGGTTTCTATCATCGCTCTCTGTCTTCTGTGGGCCAGTAATTCTGTATCCAGAAAGACAGGTTTCCCTGTACCCCATGCCTCTGTATTTTCTGAATGAGCCATAAAGGTGTTTCGTCACATTCTCAAAAGATTCAATAAGACTTGTAAGGCATGACCTGCCCCTTACAAAACCATGCTGACTGTCTCTGATCAAACTATGGTTTCACAAGGAATAATAAATCCTGTCTCCCAGAGTCCTCTCCAATAATTGCACACCACAGACATAAGACTGACAGGTGTGCAATTCCCAGGATCATCCCTATTCCCTTTTCTGAACAAGGGAATAATATTTTCCTGCCTCCAATCATCTGGTCCGACTCCAGTGGACAGTGAGGGTGCAAAGGTCATCACCCAGGTGCGCAGGAATCCATTCCCTCACTTTGTATGGTAACTTTGGACGCATCCATCCATTACAAAATTCTCAGCACATCCTCCTTCTTAACATCCACCTGTTCACGTACATCAGCCTGTTTCAGGCTGTCCTCACAAATGACAAGGTCCCTCTCAGCAGTGAATACTGAGGCATAGTATTCATTAAGGACCTTGCCTACCTCCTGTGACTCCAGGTACAAGTTCCTTCCACTATCCCTGACCGGCCCTATCCTCACTCTGGCCTTGCTCTTGTTGCTCCCATTAAGTGGAGAATACATTACGGTTTTCCTTCATCCTTCCCAACAATGCTTTTTCACGTCCTCTTCTCGTTGCCCTAAGTCCATTCCATGGTTCCTTCCTGGTACCTTCAGAGAATCCCTACTGTGTGGAAATGGGCCATTTGGCCCAACACCTCCATACCAACCCTCCAAACAGTAAACAACCCAGCCCCATTCCCCACCCTATTACTCTCCATTTGCCTTGACCTATGCACCACACCTACATATCCGTGAACACTATGGGTAATTTAGCATGGCTGAGTCACATAATCTGCACATCTTTGGACTGTGGTGGGAAACCAGAGCACCTGGAGGAAAAACCACGCAGACATGGGAAGAATGTGCAAACTCCCCACAGACTGTCGCCTGAGGCTGGAATCGAAATGGAGTCCGTGGCGCTATGAGGTTGCAGTGCTAACCACAGAGACATCGTGCCACTCAATGCAACTCTCTGGAGCCCTGTCTGATCCTTGCTTCCTCAACCTTAAGTAAACTTCCTCCTTCCTCTTGACGAGATGCTAAAGTCCATGTGGACAACTTTGACTGCTCTGCCTTCATCTATCTTTGGCCACCTCCTTGAAGAGTCAATCCGGTTTGTGAAACATGGTTTTCCACTCACAAAGCCATGCTGACCATCTCGAATCAGCTATTGCCTTTGTAAATGTAAGGAGCTCCTTTCTCTCAGAATCTCATCCAACAACTTCCCCATCACTGGGCTGTCATTTCCTGGCTTTTCCCTGCAGTCCTTCAGTGATGGAACAGCGTTAGCCAACCTCCAGTCTTCCAGTGCCTCACTGTGTCTGTTGATAGTATAAGTATCTCTGTTAGAGACACTGAAATCTCTTCTCTAGCTTCCATTAATATTCTAGGATTGACCCAATGAACTACTGAGGATTGATCTACCTTTATTTGTTTTAAGATTCCAGCACTTTCTCTTCTCTGGTGAGGATTCTTTCCAAGACATCACTATTTATTTCCCCAAGTTCCCGAGCTTCCCTGTCTTTCTCCACAGTAAATGCTAACAACACTATTTTGTCTAATATCTCACCCACCTCCTGACAGTTAAGGTGCCCTATTCTCTACCAAGTTACTCTTTAGCCTTTAGTGAAACTTGTGTGAAGGTTTCTGAAAATTCAAATAAACAATATCCTCGGTACAGCCGCTCCTACACCGTATCTATTCTGCCATTGATATTCACACCAATAAAAATAAAATCCAACAGGTTAAAACACATTCTCTTTTTATTAAAAGTGTTTCTAAGGGTCCAGTTATTGTTCACTGAGATATACTTTCAAACATATTTCAGCTCCCGACCTACTATCAGGTTAACACGATTTGGTTTCAGACTGGCAGCAGAAAGGGTTATGGGAGTTCATGTTTATCAATCTGACAAAGGTAGCTTACAGGTTCAACAGGTAATAGATGTTTTGGAAATAAGGAGGGTCGTGGGGACTGAAGGACATTATGGAGATAGGGAGCGATGTGCGGACTCAACGAGATTATGGACGTAGAGAGTGCAGTGGTGACTGAAGAACATTATGGAGATAGGGAGTGACGTGGGGCCTGAAAGGGGCCAAAGAGATCTGCAGGGCTGTTGGGCCTGAAGGAGGTTGCACAGATCAGGAGGATCATGGGGATTGAAGGAGGTTACTCTGAACAGGAGGGTCGTTGGGTCAGGATGAGATGATGGAGATAGGGAGGGTCGTGGGGCCTTTTGGAGATTATGGAGTTAGGCAGGTTTGTGGGGAATGATTCGGTGATATGGATAGGAAGAGTCGTGGGGACTGAAGGAGTTTATCGAGATAGGGAGGGCTGTGGGGACTGAAGGAGGTTATATAGATAGTAAGTTTATAGAGAAGCACAGGAAAGAAGACCGGGTATCGGCCATTTGACCAGAGTCGGTCCCACCATTCAATATGATCGCAACTGATCATTTAACCCAGGACAATATTCCTGCTTTCACACCTTACTCTGATATTATAGTGACTACTGGCATTTAGTGATACAGGGGGCTGTAGTAACTGGGACAGGGGTGTCGGGGGTGTCTTACAGAGATAGGGAGGGTTGTGGAAGCTAGGACAGGTGACAGATACAGGGCGGGTTTTAGGAATGGGAGGACTTTACAGGGATTTGGAGGAATGCAGGGATGGGACGTGATAACAACCACAGGGAGGATTTGGGAGTTTGATCTGAGACGGGTACAGCTGAAAACAGAAGTGAGTCAAACATTCAGGACAGGTAGGGACAAGGTAGGACTAATAAATTAAGCTGCATTTATTTCAATGCAAGGGGTCTAACAGGTAAGGCAGATGAACTCAGGGCATGGTTAGGAACATGGGACTGGGATCTCATAGCATTTACAGAAACATGGCTCAGGGATGGGCAGGACTGGCAGCTTAATGTTCCACGTTACAAATGCTACAGGAAGGATAGAAAGGGAGGCAAGAGAGGAGGGGAGTGGCATTTTTGATAAGGGATAGCATTACAGCTGTGCTGAGGGAGGATATTCCCAGAAATACAACCAGGGAAGTTATTTGGGTGGAACTGAGAAATAAGAAAGGGATGATCAGTTTATTAGGATTGTATTACAGACCCCCCAATAGTCAAAAGGAAATTGTCAAACAAACTTGTAAGGAGATCTCAGCTATCTGTAAGAATAATAGGGTAGGTATGGTAGGGGATTTTCACTTTCCAAACATCGACTGGGACTGCCATAGAGTTAAAGGTTTAGATGAAGAGGAATTTCTTAAGTGTGTACAAGACAATTTTCTGATTCAGTATGTGGATGTACCTACTCGAGAAGGTGCAAAACTTGACCTACTCTTCAGAAATAAGGCAGGGCAGGTGACTGAGGTGTCAGTGGGGGAGCACTTTGGGGACAGCGACCATAATTCTATTTGTTTTAAAATAATGATGGAAAAGGATAGACAAGATCTAAATTTGATGTTCTAAATTGGAGAAAGGCCAATTTTGACGGTATTAAACAAGATCTTTTGAAAGCTGATTGGAGGCAGATGTTCGCAGCGAAAGGGACAGCTGGAAAATGAGAAGACTTCAGAAATGAGATAACAAGAGTCCAGAGAAAGTATATTCCTGTCAGGGTGAAAGGGAAGGCTGGTAATTATTGGGAATTCTGGATGACTAAAGAAATTGAGTGTTTGGTTCAGAAAAAGCAGGAAGCATATGTCAGGTATAGACAGGATAGATCGAGTGAATCCTTAGAAGAGTATAAAGGAAGTAGGAATATACTTAAGAGGGAAATCAGGAGGGCAAAACGTGGACATGAGATAGGTCTGACAAATAGAATTAAGAAGAATGCAAAGGGATTTTACAAATATATTAAGGAAAAAAGGGTAACTAGGGAGAGAATAGGGCCCCACAAAGATCAGTAAGGCGGCCTTTGTGTGGAGCCGCAGAAAATGGGGGAGATACTAAATGAATATTTTGAAATGCATATGGAAGATATAGACTGTAGGGAAATCGATGGTGACATCTTGCAAAACATCCAGATATACAGAGAAGGAAGTGCTGGATGTCTTGAAATGGTAAAAAGTGAATAAACCCCCAGGAACTGATCAGGTGTACCCAGGAACTCTGAAGGAAGCTAGAGAACTGATTACTGGGCCTCTTGCTGAGAAATTTGTATCATCAATAATCACAGGTGAGGTGCCAGAAGACTGGAGGTTGGCAAACGTGGTGCCACTGTTTAAGAAGGTGGTAAAGTCAAGCCAGGGAATGATAGAGCGGTGAGCCTGAACTCAGTGGGGGGCAAGTTGTTGGAGGGAATCCTGAGGGACAAAATGCACATGTATTTGGAAAGGCAAGGACTGATTAGGAATAGTCGACATGGCTTTGTGCGTGGGAAATCATGTCTCATAAACTTGATTGAGTTTTTTGAAGAAGTAACAAAGAATATTGAGGAGAGCAGATGATAGATGTGATCTATATGGACTTCAGTGAGGCATTCGACAAGGTTCCCCATGGGAGGCTGATTAGCAAGGTGAGAACTCATGGAATACAGGGAAAAGTAGCCATTTGGATACAGAACTGGCTCAAAGGGAGAAGACAGAGAGTGGTGGTGGAGGGTTGTTTTTCAGACTGGAGGCCTGTGACCAGTGGAGTGCCACAAGGATCGGTGCTGCGCCCTCTACTTTTTGTTATTTACATTAATGACTTGGATGCGAGCATAAGAGGTACAGTTAATAAGTTTACAGATGACACCAAAATTGGAGGTGTAGTGGACAGTGAAGAGGGTTACAACAGGATCTGGACCAGATGGGCCAATGTGCTAACTGGCAGATGGAGTTTATTTGAGATAAATGCGATGTGCGGCATTTTGGGAATGCAAGTCTTAGCAGGACTTTACCACGTAATGGTAAAGTCCTAGGGAGTATTGCTGACCAAAGAGACCTTGGAGTGCAAGTGCATAGCTCCTTGAAAGTAGAGTCGCAGGTAGATAGGATAGTGAAGGCGGAATTTGGTATGCTTTCCTTTATTGGTCAGAGTATTAAGTACAGGAGATGGGAGGTCATGTTGTGGCTGTACAGCACATTGGTTTGGCCACTGTTGGAATATTGTATGCAATTCTGGTCTCCTTCCTATTGGAAAGATGTTGTGAAACTTGAAAGGGTTCAGAAAAGATTTACAAGGATGTTGCCAGGGTTGGAGGATCTGAGCTGACCAGGCTGGGGTGGTTTTCCCTGGAGCGTCGGAGGCTGAGGGGTGACCTTACAAAGGTTTACAAAATTATGAGGGGCATGGATAGGATAGGATAAATAGACAAAGTCTTTTCCCTGGGGTCAGGGAGTCCAGAACTAGAGGGCACAGGTTTAGGGTGAGAGGGGAAAGATATAAAAGAGACCTAAGGGGCAACATTTTCACGCAGAGGATGGTACGTGTATGGAACGAGCTGCCAGAGGATGTGGTGGAGGATGGTACAATTGCAACATTTAAGAGGCATTTGGATGGGTATATGAATGGGAAGGGTTTGGAGGGATATGGGCCGGGTGCTGGCAGGTGGGACGAGATTGGGTTGGGATATCTGGTCGGCATGGACGGGTTGGACTGAAGGGTCTGTTTCCATACTGTACACGTCTATGACTCTATCACTCATAGAGGTTATAAAAATAAACTGTGTGGTCGCGTCTGGAGGTGACTAAAGCTATAAAGGTTTGTAGTTACCGAAGGAAATTACATCAATCGGGACCAGCAGAGTTTACAGAGACTGAGTGCATTTTAGAGACAGGAAGAGTTCATAGTCATCATAAGAAATGCAGAAACTAATTTATGAGAGAAGCAGGGTCACTCTGCACTGTGCCCAGAGACAAGGAGGAGTCTCACAGCTGGAGGAGGTTACTAAGGTACAGAGCTTTTTTGTTGTTGTGACGGGGAAGGTCACAGAGATCATGAAGATAGTAGGAGTTCAAAAAAGTCACAAAGGCAGGGAGGTGTTTCAGGTCTGGAAAGGACTACACTGACCAGGATGGCTTAAGGAACTGAAGAGTTGTTTTTCTTCAGTTAAGGAGAGATGTGACAGAACCCGGGATTAAAGGCAAAGGCAGAAACTTGGAGAGTTTTACTGATATGAGGAGTTTACAGGGATAGGTAGGATTGTAGGGGTTGATAGAGATAGGGGAAGTGGTATCAATGAAACAGACAATGGAGAAACTGACAGACGTAGGGAGGGTTCTGTGGAACAGATGAATTTACAGACAAGATGGTGATAATGAAGCCTGAGAATTTTCTCATGTTCCTTGCCCAGCATTGTTCCAACATCATCCCCTCAGGGTCTGAATTAAAGTCCACTAACTCCTCCCTGAGCTGTTTACTGTGAGTGATCTTACCGGCTGCAGGATTTACTGAAGGCTCCAGATCTCCCTCTCCATCTCTCTCTGGCTGACCAACTGTCTTCAATATGGTGATGGACGATGCAGGAATTGGGAATTCTGCTGAGTCAGGGACATCAAGAATACCTACAGGAGACAGGGAAATAGACAGAATGGTAAATTACACTGCTGTAACGAAGGTTACACATGGAGAATGGCACTGAGTCCCACAGAGATATGGAAAATCCCAGTCTCCATCCATGGCCTGTGCAGTTGCTTCCCTCTTGAGTGGAGAATGCTGTTGGCTCAGGATCTGGAGTAGCTGTAAGAGCGAGAGACACTGACAGAGGCAGCAATTAGACCCACACAGTGAGGGATACCACATGGAGAGAGACAGTGATATCAGCAGAGTGCAGGAATGTATCAGGATCACACAATGGTACCATCAGAAGTGGTTCTGACCAGTGAGCACTGCTACCAGTACTCAGGGAGGACTGAGTTATTTTATTGGGATAGGTTCCTCTGGTACCAGGATTATGCAGTGTGCGATAAACGGACACAGATGAGGAGGGGGACAGGTCTGAGGTGAATGGAAATTCCCAAGTCCAAAGAGAAAGGTTGAAATATTGGAACACCATGGAGATGTGGATGAAGACCAACAGAAACAGTAAGGGACTGAGTTTATTTAAAATACGACATTGTCAAACAGATTTGTGACAGGAAATTATTGGTTAAAATAAAGTAAATGCCATTTCCGCCCCTCACAATTCCTCATACACCACAAGTGTCATCACTTCCGCCCCTCACATCATCACTGATGTCACACACTCAGTGACTTCCACGCCCCCCAACGACTGTGTTTGCCACCACTTCCACCCCCACCAACGCCACTCACCTGCATTCTGCTGACACCACCCCCAGGTCCCACCGTCATCATCCCTGCCTCCAGAACCCTGAGGGGAACCCCACCCCTGCTCATGACTCCATCCCCATCCCCCCGAACACCACACCAACTCCAGTTACAGGCTCCGTCGCCTCCCCCAGCTCCACACCTACGCTTGGTCCCAGCTACCAGTCCTGCCGAGTTTTCACCATTCCCCCGGACCTCCCCCTCACTGAGGACGAATGATCAGTCCTCAGCAAAGGCCTCACCTTTATCCCCCTCCGTCCACACATCAATGAATTTAATACACGCCGTGACATCGAACACTTCTTCCACCACCTCCACCTCAGAGCTTACTTTTACAATGAAGACTCCCGCCTATTTTCTGAGGACCCCTTTGCCACCCTCCAATACACTCCATCCACCTGGACACCCCGCGCTGGCCTATTACCTGCCTTCGATTTCTTCATTTCCAACTTCCACCGAGACATTAACCACCTCAACCTATCTACCCCCTCCCCCACTCCAACCTCTCACCCTCACAACGTACAGCCCTCCACTTCCTCTGCTCCAATACCGACCTCACCATCAAACCAGCAGATAAAGGGGGTGCAGTGGGAGTCTGGTGCACTGACCTCTACCCCGCTGAAGCCATGATGCCAACTCAAAGACACCTCCTCCTACCACCCCCTTCTACTATGATCCACCTCCCATCACCAAACCGTCATCTCCCAGAGCATACAGAACCTCATCACCTCAGGAGGAGATCTCCCACCCACAGCTTCCAACCTCATTGTCCGGGTTCCCCCACCGCCCGGTTCTACCTCCTTCCCAAGATCCACAAGCCTGACCACCCTGGCCGACCCATTGTCTCAGCATGCTCCTACCCCACCGAACTCATGTCTACCGACCTCAACATTGTCCTATTCCCCAGTCCAGGAATTACCCACATTCGTTTGAGACACCACTCACACCCTCCACTCATCCAAGACTTCCATTTCCCTGGCCCCCAACGCCTCATCTTCACCATGGATATCCAATCCCTCGACACCTCCATCCACCATGACCAGGACCTCCAGGCCCTCCGTTTCTTCATCTCCCGACGACCACAACAGTACTCTTCCACCGACACTGTCAGTTGTTTGGCTGAACTTGTCCTCACGCTTAACAATTTTTCCTCGAATCCTCCCACTTCCTCCAGACCAAAGGGGTAGCCATGGGTTCCCGTATGGGCCCCAGCTCTGCCTGTCTCTTTGTTGGCTATGTAGAACAGTCCATCTTCCGTAGTTACAATGGCACCACTCCCCACGTCTTCCTCCGCAACATTGATGACTGCATTGGCACCACCTTGTGCTCCCTCGAGGAGTTTGAGCAATTCATCAACTTCACCAACACATTCCACCCTGACCTTAAATTTATCTGGACCATCTCTGATACCTGCCTCCCCTTCCTGGACCTCTCAATCCCCATTAATGACAACCGACTTGACACCGACATTTTTTACAAACCTACCGACTCCCACAGCTACCTAGTTTACACATCTTCCCACCCTACCGCCTGCAAAATTCCCAACCCCTATTCCCAATTCCTCCGCCTCTGCCGTACCTGCTCCCAGGAGGGCCAGTTCCACCACAGAACACATCAGATAGCCTCCTTCTTTAGAGATCGGAATTTCCCTTCCCACGTGGTAAAAGATGCCCTCCAACGCATCTCGTCCACATCCCGCACATCCGCCCTCAGACCCCACCCCTCCAACCGTAACAAGGACAGAACGCCCCTGGTGCTCACCTTCCACCCGACCAACCTTCGCATAAACCAAATCATTCGCCGCCATTTCTGCCACCTCCAAAAAGACCCCACCACCAGGGATATATTTCCCTCCCCATCCCTCTACTCTTTCCGCAAAGACCATTCCCTCCATGACTACCTGGTCAGTTCCACACCCCCCAAAAACACACCCTCCCTTCCTGCCACCTTCTCCTGCCACTGCAGGAATTGCAAAACCTGCGCCCACACCTCTCCCCTCACCTCTATCCAAGGCCCTAAAGGAGCCTTCCACATCCATCAAGGTTTTGCCCGCACATCCACTCATATCATTTATTGTATCCGTTGCTCCCTATGCGGTCTTCTCTACATTGGGGAAACTGGACACCTCCTAGCAGAGCACTTTAGGGAACATCTCTGGTACACCCGCACCAAGCAACCCCACTGCCTTGTGACCCAACATTTCAACTCCCCCTCCCACTCTGCCGAGGACATGCAGGTCCTGGGCTTCCTCCACCACCGGTCCCTCACCACCCGACGCCTGGAGGAAGAACGCCTCACCTTCTGCCTTGGAACACTTCAACCCCAGGGCATCAATGTGGACTTCACCAGTTTCCTCATTTCCCCTTCCCCCATCTCACCCCACCTCCAGCCTTCCAGCTCAGCCCCGCCCCCATGACCTGTCCTAATGGCCTATCTCCCTTCCCACCTATCCATTCCACCCTCGGCTCTGACCTATCACACCCATCCCCACCCCCATTCACCCATTGTACTCTTTGCTACCTGCCCCCACCCTCCTCTCTGACCTATCACCCCCATCCCCACCCCCATTCACCCATTGTACTCTTTGCTACCTGCCCCCACCCTCCTCTCTGACCTATCACCCCCATCCCCACCCCCATTCACCCATTGTACTCTTTGCTACCTGCCCCCACCCTCCTCTCTGACCTATCACCCCCATCCCCACCCTCATTCACCCAATGTACGCTTTGCTACCTGCCCCCACCCTCCTCTCTGACCTATCACCCCCATCCCCACCCCCATTCACCCATTGTACTCTTTGCTACCTGCCCCCACCCTCCTCTCTGACCTATCACCCCCATCCCCACCCCCATTCACCCATTGTACTCTTTGCTACCTGCCCCCACCCTCCTCTCTGACCTATCACCCCCATCCCCACCCTCATTCACCCAATGTACGCTTTGCTACCTGCCCCCACCCTCCTCTCTGACCTATCACCCCCATCCCCACCCCCATTCACCCATTGTACTCTATGCTACTTTCTCCCCATTCCCACCCCCCTCTCATTTATCTCCCCACTCTGCAGGCTCCCGGCCTCTGTTCCTGATGGAGGGCTTTTGCCCGAAACACCGATTTTCCTGCTCCTCGGATGCTGCCTGACCTGCCGTGCTTTTCCAGCACCACTCTAATCTAGACTCTGGTTTCTTGCATCTGCAGGCCTTGTTTTTACCTTATTGGAGGAAGAGACTACCAAAGTAAGGCATGTTATAGACACTGAACCAAGTTACAGGGATAGGGATGGTAGTCTGGAATGCAGTACATTTCAAATATGTGGAGGGACTATCGGGAAGGGAGGAGGTTACAGCGATAGGATCTGTTATAGGAATTAAAAATTATGAAAGACACTGGACCACAAGACATGCCATAGATACACTGTTGCAGAGTAGTGAGTTTTAATATAACAGAACTTACATTGGGGTGGTGATTGAGCCTGGGGTGTGTGTGTGTACACTGCTCCCCTCCAGCACTGTATCTGTCATGTTGTGTTAACAGATGTTTGGAGCCCTCTCATTGCTCTTTGCTCTGTGCACTGTGGGTGACCTTACCTCACTACAGGATTTATTGAAGGCTCCAGATCTCCTTTCCCTTTGTCTCTCTCTGGCAGACCAACTGCATTCAATGAGGTGATGGACGATCCACCCAGCAGCTGGGAAGGCTATTGAGTCAGGACTTTCCTGAATACCTACAGGAGACAGAGAAATAGACAGAATGGGAAATTAAACAGATGCAGTGAGGGTTACACATGGAGAATGGCACTGAGTTCCACAGAGATCTGGAAAATGGAGTGATATTAAGTAATAGTTCCAGGTTGCTGGAAGATGTCAGGATCACACAATTGTGTGGGAAGAATGGGTTTAGCTTCATGATGCCCTGGTATCAGTGCTCAGGGATGAGCACCCAGTGAGCAGGTGAAGTAATGGCCTAGTGGTATTATTGCGAGAGAATGGATCCAAAACCTCAGCTCATGTTCAGGGGAGGCAGGATTGAATCTCACCATCTGAAAAGGAGACATTTGAAATCAATAATTTTAAAAATAATAATTAACAATCCACAAATAAGTATGAAACCATTATTGATGTACAACAAATCCAAACACTTGTCCTTTAGAGAAGGACATCTGCCCATCCTCACGTGGTCTGCACGGACATCCCCACAGCAAAGGGTTTGCCTCTCAATGACCCTCTGAAATGGCCGAGCAAGTTACTCAGTTCAAGGGCTTCTAGGACTGGGCAAGAAAGGCTGGTCAGCCAGAGACTCACACATCCCATACCTGATTTTAAAAAAAATCTATGAGGATGGTCCCCCTGGAACTGCGCTGGGAGCAGTGCCCTGGCCAATCATGTCAGTAGGTTTATGGACAGGGCATTAAACTGACAGAGAGGATGCAGGTGAAAGGAGCTTTCCAAATCCAAAGGGAAAAGGTGAAGCAATGGAACAGCATGGGAATGTGGCTGAAGACAAGCAGAAAGGAACAGGATGGGACAGAGTTTAACTAAAATTGTACATCAGAAAATAGATTTGTGACAGAAAATTGTGGAAGAGAGTATATTATGTTTTTTTAAATGGACAACGTTGCTATAATATGGTCGATGGATTTGTGACACAGAGATAAAAGAGATTTAGACACCAGGGAGACATGGATACAGGGTGAACAAAAATATTCAGTAGTTCGTAATCATGTGCAAACTCAGGCAAAATGGTCAACGCTAACAATAATGGATAACAAAGACATTACAGAGAAAGCATTTGGCCTCAGATCATGAAGTAGATTCAGTCTGAATATAAGTTCTGGCCACGACTTGCCAAGGACACGAGCTGCAGAGCAGTTTTAGCCACCGAACAGCATTTCATTGTTCATCACAGCATTAACAGGAACTCATTGGAATTTTTTAACAAAGGCATTGTGATAATTTTGGGAAACTTCAATATTCGTATAATCTGGGACAATCACACGGTCAACCGAAGGAGTTCGGTTAATTTTTGTTCAGCGTTTTTTTGAAAAGCACATTGTGCAACTGGCTGGGGACATAACTATTGCAGAGCGACCGTGTAATGAAACTTCGTGAATGAGTAATGTCACCTGGAGAGATCCTTCGGGAAATTGTGATAAAGTGCAGTTTAAAGAAATATAAAGTTTTAAAGTGAATCACAGAAAGAACAAGCTACAACGCCTAAAAACAAAAATAGCCAATGACCTGAGTTTGAGAGGAGAACTGACCAAGGTAAATCGGCTAAACAGACTGAAATGTGTGTCTGGAAATGAACAGTGGAAAACATTTGAAGGAACAATGCAAAACACTCAACAAAAGGACATTCAATTGAAACAGTAAAACCTCAGCAAGAAATTCCCACTGATCCCTCACTCCGAACAAAAGGGATCATACTAGATTATGAGGCTGAGAATATCACCAAAAAGTACTTAAAATCCTGAAGTGAGAGTGTGCTTTAGGAATAAATGCGAATGTATTGTAATGGGTCTGCTCGCAAGAGGAGGGCTGTGGGAGGGGATGAGCATCCAGTGAGCAGGTGAAGTGACGGCCGAGTGGTATTTTTGCAAGAGAATGTATCCAAAACCTCAGCTAATAGGAACAAGTAGAGGTGAAGGTGCTGGAGGTGGTGAGAGTGTTACAGAGAGTGGTCAGGGTGTTACAAAGCCAGTACGGATTGCTGCAGTTGGAGGGGTTTGCAGAGGGACGGAGGGACATAGGTATTTTTATTTATTCATTCATGGGGTCTGGGTGTCACTGCCTGGAACAACGTTCTTTGACCCCTCTGCTAATTACCCAGAGGGTTGCTCAGAGTCAGCCATATTGCTGTGGGTCTGGAGTCACATGTTGGCCAGACCAAGTTAGAATATTTGATGTCCTTCCCTAAAGGAGGTTAGTGAACTAGATGAGTTCTTCCTACTGGTCAACAATGTTTTAATGGTGGCCCCACCAATGTCTTTTACAGATACAACATGACATCCCAACTCTTACTCTCAATGCTCTCCCAATGAAGGTAACCATCCCAACCGCCTGTTTCACCAGCCTGTCTACCTGTGACACCACATTCATAGAACTGTGTAACTGGGTCACTGGGTCTCTGACTGAAAACACTACCCAGGGCCCGAACATTAACTGTACAAGTCCCACCCTGGTTTGTTTCACCAAAATGGAACACCTCACCTTTATCTAATTAAACTCCATCTGCTATTCTTCAGCCCACTATCCCAGTGTACTGTTCATCCTGTTGGATCATAGATAACCTTCTTCCCTGTCCACTTTACCACCAATTTCAGTGTCACCGAAAACAATTACTTACCAGGAAACCAATATTCCCATCCAAACCATTTATCCAAATGACAAACAACAGGGGACCCACTTCACCGCTGGTCACATGTCTCCAGTCAGAAAGGCAACATGTCTCCCACCACCCTCTGTCTCCTACCATCAAGCTAATTTTTTATCTCGTTCACTAGCTCCTCCTGAATGACATATTCTTTTACACTGATCTGAGATTATTACCCAGTTTACCAGACAGAATGCAGAACGCAGAACAGTTCAGCCCAAGACCATTCGGCCAAGATTTCATGCCAACCTTTTTTCCAACTGTAAGTTTAAACTAACCTACATACCCTTCATTTTACTACTATCCATGTATCTGTCCAAGAGTCTATTAAATGTCCCGGAATTGTCTAATTTTACTACCACCATTGGCAGTCCATCCAACCACCTACCATTCTCTATCCTCTTATCCATCCTCCATTCACCTTAAAATTATGCCGCCCTTTAATAGCCATTTATGCCAAAGGAGGAAAAGTCTCTGACTATTCACTCACTCTGTGCCTCTCATCATCTTGTTCACCTCCACAAAGTCGCCCCGCCCCCTTCTCCAATGAAAAAAGCCTTAGCTCCCTCAAACGTTCTCCATAAGAACTGCCCTCCATTACAGGCAGCATCCTGGTAAATCTCCTGTGTCCACTCTCTAAAACGTGCACATCCTTCCTGTAAACAGGGGACCAGAACTGAACACAATATTCCAAGTGTGGTCTCACCAGGACGCTATAAAGATGCAGTAAAACCTCACAGCTCTTACAGTCAATCCCCCTTCTAAGGGGAGCAGTCACAACATATGCCTTTTTCACAACCCTACCAACGTGCGTGCCAATTTTGAGGGATCTATGGACACGGACCCCATGATCTCTGTTCCTCCGCACTGCCAAGTATTCTGCCTTTCACCCTGTATTCTGTATTCAAATTCGACCTTCCAGAATGAATCACTTCACACTTTTCCAGAGTGGACTCTATCTGCCACTTCCAGCCTAGCTCTGTGTCCTTTAAATGTCCCATCGCAACCTACAACAGCTCTCCACATTCCCCACCACTCCACCGACCTTCATGTTATTGGCAAACTTACTAACCCACTCTCCAACATCCACATCCAAGTCATTTACAAAAATCACAAAGAGCAGAGTCCCAGAGCCAATTGTTACAGAACCCCACTGGTCACTGAGCTCCAGGCTCAATACTCTCCATCTGCTGCCACCCTCTGTCTTCTATAGGCCATCCAATCCTGTATCCAGACAGACAGATTTCCCTGTATCCCAATTTTCCTTCTTTTCTGAATGAGCCATCAACATGTTCAGCCATATCCTCAAAGAATTCAATAAGGTTTGTGAGGAATGACCTGACCCCTCACAAACCCATACTGACTGTGGATAATTTAACTATGGTTTTTCAAGTAGTCATAAATCCTGTCTTTAGAGTCCCCTCTAATAATTTGCACACCACAGACATACGACCAAATCTGTAATTCCCAGAATTCTACCTCCCTCTGTGTGTGTGTGTGTGTCCCTCCCTCGCTGTGTGTGTGTGTGGGGGGGAGGTGGGGGGGGCTCGGTCTTTGCAAATCTTCCCTCCTCTGTCATGTTCCCCAGAAGGGCACTGGAGGGTGGTGGGGCTTACAGAGATAGGGAGGGATATCAGGACAGGAGGATTATTCAGACATTAGGAGGTTTGCAGCGCCAAAAGGAGGCTTCAGTAATTGTGAGGTTTCCTGGTGATGAAGGCATTTGAGGAGGGAGGGAGGGAGGGAGGGAGGATTGTCGGGAAATGAGAGGTTCCCTACACTCGCAAACACAGCGAGGGTGAGACACATGCACACACAGCGAGGGAGAGCCACACACAGAGCAAGAGAGGGACACTTGCAAACACAGCGAGGGGGAGACACATGCACACACAAGAGTGAAGGCCACACACATACGCGCAGCTCTAGTGGGACACACACACACTCACACAGAGCAAGAGAGGGACACGCACACACACACAGTGAGGGAGGGACATACACACACAGTGAGGGAGGGACACACACACACACACACACACACACAGCGAGGGAGGGACACACACACACACACACACAGCGAGGGAGGGACACACAAACAGCGAAGGAATGAAACATACATACACACACATACAAACACACACACAGGGAAGGAGGCACAAGCATACACACGGGGCGAGGGGGAGGAAATGTGCACAGAAGGTGAGAGGGGGCACGCACACACAGTTAGAGAGGACATACACTGACACGGCAAGGGAGGGACACATGCGCACACAGCAAGGGGGGACATGCACTCACACTGTGAGGGGGATATACACAAAGAGCAAGGGAGGGACACACACACAGCGAGGGAGTGACACGCACACACAGCAAGAGGGACACACATACGCACAAAGTGAGGGAGAGACACGCATACATACACATAGTTAAGGGGATCCACGCAGACACACAACAAGGGAGGGACACACACACAAACTCACACAGCATGGGAAGGACACACAGGTACAGTGAGGAAGTGACACACACACACACACACACACACACACACACACACACACACACACACACAGCGAGGGAGGGACACTCACATACACTGCAAGAGGGACACACATACTCACAGCAAGAGGGGGATACACACAGCGCGGGAGGTACACACGCATGCACAAGCACACAAATACAGACACACACCATGAGAATGGGACACACACACACAGCCAGGGAGGGACATGCACACACAGCGAGGGAGGGACAAACACACACACACAGGGAGGGAAGGACACACACAGTGATGGAGGACACGCACACACAGCGAGGGAAGGACATACACAAACACACAAAGCAAGACATGGACACGCACATAAACAGCAAGGGAGGGACACGCACACACACAGGGAAGGATGGACAAGCAGACACACGGCGAGGGGAAGGGCATGTGCACAGAATTTTAGAGGGGGCACGCACACACAGGGAGAGGGGACACACACAGGCACAGCGAGGGAGGGACACATGCACACACAGCAAGGGGGGACAGGCACTCACACAGCGAGGGGCGATGCGGACACACATTGGTTGGATATGCACAAAGAGCAAGGGAGGGACACACACTCACAGAGCGAGGGAGTGACACGTGCACACACAGCAAGAGGCACACACACACACGCACAAAGCAAGGGAGGGACATGCACACACACAGACACATAGCAAGGGAGGGACACACACACAATGTGGGAGTGACACGCATACACAGATACACACACAGTGAGGGAAGGACACTCACATACACTGTAAAAGGGTCACACATACTCACAGCCAGAGGGGAACACGCACTTGCTCAAGCACACAAACACAGACACACAGCGAGAGAGGGACACGCACACACATAGCCAGGGAAGGACATGGACACACGCAAGCAAACACACACACACACACACAGCAAGAGAGGGAGACGTGCACAAACAGCGAGGTGGACACACAGGCACACACAGCAAGGGAGGGCCACGTACACACACGCACAGCAAGAGTAACACACACACACACACACACACAGAGGGAAGGACACTCACATACACTGCAAGAGGGTCACACATACTCACAGCAAGAGGGGGACACGTACACACAGCGAGGGAAGA
>NC_092772.1:31420757-31477515 GCF_047496795.1 Chiloscyllium punctatum
AGATCAACTCCAGTGCCATCAAACTGCAGCTCACTGCACAGTCCCAGGTTCAGCTGAAGAAGCTCAAACTCAGCTCGGCTAGCGACTACACCCTGTCCTTCATGAAGAGGCAACGCAAGTCACTGGTAGGCAGCCGGGAGGGTGGGGGGAGAGAGACAGAGGGTGGGGGAGAAGGAGGGTGTGAGAGTGGGGACAGAGGGTGAGCGGGTAGAGAGAATCAGTGATGGTCCTGTCCTGCTGCTGATGGGGACAGTGGGAATGTGGCTGTACTCCTGGACAGTGTCCGAGTCTCAGTCACTGAGATGGAGCAGTATTCACCCCCCCCCCTCCCCACAGTGAGCAGTCTGTCTCTGTGTCCCCCCCCACACAGTGAGCAGTCTGTCTCTGTGTCCCCCCCCCACACAGTGAGCAGTCTGTCTCTGTGTCTCCCCCCCCCCCCACAAGTGAGCAGTCTGTCTCTGTGTCCCCGTCCCCGTTCCCCCCCCCCCACAGTGAGCAGTCTGTCTCTGTGTCCCCCCCACACAGTGAGCAGTCTGTCTCTGTGTCCCCCCCCCCACAGTGAGCAGTCTGTCTCTGTGTCCCCCCCCCCCAACAGTGAGCAGTCTGTCTCTGTGTCCCCCCCCCCACAGTGAGCAGTCTGTCTCTGTGTCCCCCCCCCCACAGTGAGCAGTCTGTCTCTGTGTCCCCCCCCCCCACAGTGAGCAGTCCTGTCTCTGTGTCCCCCCCCCCACAGTGAGCAGTCTGTCTCTGTGTCCCCCCCACACAGTGAGCAGTCTGTCTCTGTGTCTCCCCCCCCCCCCCCCACAGTGAGCAGTCTGTCTCTGTGTCCCCGTCCCCGTTCCCCCCCCCCCCACAGTGAGCAGTCTGTCTCTGTGTCCCGTCCCCCCCCCCACAGTGGGCAGTCCTGTCTCTGTGTCTCCCCCCCCCCCCACAGTGAGCAGTCTGTCTCTGTGTCTCCCCCCCCCCCACAGTGAACAGTCTGTCTCTGTGTCTCACCCCCCCCCCCCCCACAGTGAGCAGTCTGTCTCTGTGTCCCCCCCCCCACACAGTGAGCAGTCTGTCTCTGTGTCCCCCCCCCCTACACAGTGAGCAGTCTGTCTCTGTGTCTCCCCCCCCCCCCCCCACAGTGAGCAGTCTGTCTCTGTGTCTCCCCCCCCCCCCCCACAGTGAGCTGTCAGCACAGTGTATGAACTCTCTGCCGACAGTGAGTCACCTGGAAATCCCAGTATGATGGGGGTTTGAGATTCTTATGAAGATTAGGGTGAACATTTGGAAACCTAGCATCGCACTCCGAACATTTGGAATGTCCTGTCCACCCTGTAACTGAGGCTTGTTCAAATCACTGGAGTGTCCTCTGGGACTGATGTGAACTTTGTGATTTTCCACTCTGCTCATGAACAGTATTTTGTACAATAGAAATTTTTTTTTACCAAGAATGAAACGGTGTGTTTTAGATCGTGTGTGCTGAATAGAGAGACCCCCCCCCCCCCCCCAGTCTGAGAGTTGGTCACTCTCCAGCCTCTGATCATGACAGGGGCCGCTGTTTGTCTCCAAAGCGGAAGGTTTGGTGGGGGGGTGGGTCGGTGTCCGCTGTGGGATCTTGCTGTGCGTGGCGATTCTGCAAGACCTGCTCTGGGACTTTCCAATGCAGGCTGAGATCTCTACTGGCAAGCTAGGACACTGAAAGGGCAAACACAGAGGGAATGCTCTCTTGGGTTGGATATTACAGAGTCATACACCAACCTGTCCATGCTGACCAGATATCCCAACCTAATCTAGTCCCATTTGCCAGCACCCGGCCCATATCCCTCTAAACCCTTCCTATTCATATACCCATCCAAATGCCTCTTAAATGTTGCAGTTGTACCAGCCCTCCACCACATCCTCTGGCAGCTCATTCCATACACGTACCACCCTCTGTGTGAAAAAGTTTCCCCTTGGGTCTCTTTTATATCTTTCCCTATACCTAAACCTATGCCCTCTAGTTCTGGGCTCCCCCACCCTGGGGTAAAGACCATGTCCATTTACCTTATCCATGCCCCTTATAATTTTATAAACCTCTATAAGGTCACCCCTCAGCCCCTGACGCTCCAGGGAAAACAGTTCCAGCCTGTCCAGCCTCTCCCTGTAGCTCAAATCCCCCAACCCTGGCAACATCCTTGTAAATCTTTTCTGAACCCTTTCAAGTTTCACAACATCCTTCCAATAAGAAGGAGACCAGAATTGCACACAATATTCCAACAGTGGCCTAACCAATGTCCTGTACAGCCGCAACATGACCTCCTAACTCCTGTACTCAATACTCTGACCAATAAAGGAAAGCATACCAAACACCTTCTTCACTATCCTATCCACCTGGGACTCCACTTTCAAGGAGCTATGAACCTACACTCCAAGGTCTCTCTGTGTTTGCCCACACTCTCCAGCACCACTAACTGTGCAAGCAAAAACCAAGAGAACTGTGAATGCTGGAAAATCAGACACAAACAGCAATCATTGGAAAAGCTCAGCAGGTCTGGCAGCATCCGTGGAGAGAAATCTGAATTAACCCCCTTTCTACAGAAGAGTCACCAAATCTAAAACGTTGACTCCAATTTCTTTCCATGGATGCTGCCAGACCTGCTGAGCTTTTGCAGCAATCTTGGTGTGTGTGTGTTATTATCGTGGGTTTTCTGTGAGTTGCCATCTCTCTGTGTGTCCCGTTAGCTGCTGCGTTATGAGAGAGAGGGTTGGCGTGAAGCGCTGTGGGGCGTGGGTTCAGGGTCGGGGGGTGTGAGTGGCTTTGCGATCCCAGCACGGCGAGAGCTGGTGGAGCAGACATATCACTAAGCAGCTTGTGGTGGGGACTGGGTTCAACCTGGAGGTGTCACACTTAGAGAGAGAGAGTGGGGGACTTTGTCACTGGGCACATTGCTGCGCAGGACAGGAACAGGAACAGTGTGTCTGAGAGTCGAGATATTGCAGGCACGATGTTCGAGTGATTGGGAGCCCTGCGATTCTCGGCACACTGGTACCCTGGAGTGGAGGAGAATCCAAGAAAGAGATCCAGGGAAGGAGGCGAGGGATTGCCTGGGCAGAGATTTCCCCTGCACACATGATGAACAGTGTGTTTTACGATGTCCCTGAGATGGAGCTGGTCCTCTCTGACAAGAACCCCATGGATGAGTTTGAGTTGATCCAGCGAATTGGCAGCGGAACATACGGTGATGTGTTTAAGGTCGGCTTTGCTTTACCATTGTTAAAACACAGCGCTCAGCGAATAGAGAAGTCAGAAGCTCTCTCTCTCTCTCGCTCTCACTCTCGTTTCCGTTTGTACCTCACTTCTGTTCCTTTTCTAACTGATACAGATCTTATCATGTTTACGCAGTGCCCATCTCTAACCCTTCAAATCTGCAGGGTCCTGGCACATGTTTGGGAGCGTTCCCTGGGTGAAGGGATGAGCTTGTCAATCAGATTTATTAGTATCAGTATGTTACAGGTTAGTGTAGTTCAGTATGTAAACCTCTCTCTCTTGCTCTCTCTTTTTATCTCTCTCTTTCACTTTCTTTTGCTGTTTCTGTCCTCTCTCTCTCTCTCTCTCTCTCTCTCTCTCCTCCTCCTCTCTCTGTCTTTTGCCCATTTCTCACATACTTCCCCCCTCTCTAACCTTTGTCAGTTTGTTTGAGGATCCGAGCCCCATCTTCCAGGCTGACCTTCCATGGTGTCAGTGCTGAAAGAACGCCGCACTCTATGGTGGAATAGCCAGGAGTGTATGGGATGGAGGGGGCCTTTTGGAGCCACCCTACTGCTCGACAGGGTCACCGCTGACCTGATCCCTCACCCTACCCTGGGTAACCTTTCACTCCAGTTGCCCACCTCACTCTCAAAGTCGTTCATAGATGTTGTCCCCACCTCCTCGTCAGGAAGGCAGTTCCAGAAACTCAAACCGTCCGAGGGGACCAAATTCTCGTCTCCCCATTTTTAAAAACACAGGACTGTGGATTCTCTCGTAACAGGGAACGTCCTCTCTGTACCACCCTTTGCGATCTGATAACACTTCTCAATCAAATTGCCCCCTCAAACCTTTTCCCCGTAACACAATCCACCCATTCCCAGTTAATACCTTCCAACAGTTTATAGTTAAGGTTCCTGGCACCCCGGTCTTGGTAGAGGTTTGAGCAGAGTACAATCCCACACCCATCGCACACGTACAGTTTTCACAATTATCCCCTATTCCATGGAGAAAAGTCTCTGAGAGTTCACATCCCACTCAGGAAACTGGTCACATTGACATTCCAACTCTGCTCACTTGAAGGTGATCTTTGGTGGTGACTCTGCCAACCATCGTCAGTGGTTGTAGACACCCATCTGGGTCACCAGTGCCCTTTCGGGAGAGGAAATCTAACCCAGTCTGGCCTACTCGTGACTCCAGACCCCACAACAATATGGCTGACTCTGAACTGCTCTCCGAAAAGCCCTGAGCAGGATGCACAGGGACAATTCAGAATGTGCAGCAAGTGCACTAACGATCCTCAGACTTCCAAACCCACGGCCACTTCCATCCAGAAGGACAAGGGGGCAGCAGATACATGGGACCACCGCCCCCTGCAAGTTCCCCTCCGAGCCCCTCACCATCCCGACTTGGAAATATCTCGCCGTTCCCTCAGTCTGGCTGGGTCAGAATCCTGGGATTCCCTCCCTAAGGGACACTGTGGGTCTACCCACAGCACATGGACTGCAGCGGGTCAAGAAGGCAGCTCACCCCCACCTTCCCAAGGGGGGCAACTAGGGACGGGGGCAAGAAATACTGTGCCCAGCCAGCGACCCCCACATCCCACAAAAGAATAAGTAAAAGCGCAAGTGACTGAGGTGTCAGTGGGGGAGCACTTCTGGGCCAGCGACCGTAATTCTATTAGTTTTAAAATAGTGATGGGAAAAAAACAGATCTGAAGATTGAGTTCTAAATTGGAGGAAGGCCGATTTTGACAGTATTAGGCAAAAACTTTCACAAGTTGACTGGGGGCAGACGTTTGCATGTAAAAGGGGTGGCTGGAAACTGGGAAGCCTTCAGAAATGAGATAACAAGAGTCCAGACACCGTCTATTCCTGTTAGGGTGAAAGGGAAGGCTGGTAGTTGTAGGGAATGCTGGATGACTGGAGAAATTGAGGGTTTGGTTAAGAAAAAGAAGGAAGCATTTGTCAGGTATAGACAGGACAGATCGAGTGAATCCCTCAGAGTATAAGGACAGTAACAGTACACTCGTGGGAAATCAGGAGGGCAAAAAGGGGACATGAGATAGCTTTGGTAAATAGGGCTGAGGAGAATCTAAAGGGATTTTATAAATACATTAAGGACAAAAGGGAGAGAATAGGGCCCCTTAAAGATCAACGTGGTTGTCAATGTGTGGAAATGGAGGAGATAGGGGAGATACTAAACAAATATTTTGCGTCAGTGTTTACTGTGGAGAAGGACATGGAAGATAGAGATCATGGGGAAATAACTAGGGATAGCTTGAAAAATGTCCAGATTACAAAGGTGGAAGTGCTGGATGTCTTAAAATACATAAAGGTGGATAAATCCCCAGGACCTGATCAAGTGTACTCAAGAACTCTGTGGGAAGCTAGAGAAGTGATTGCTGGGCCTCTTGCTGAGATATTTGTATCATCGATAGTCACAGGTGAGGTGCCGGAAGACTGGAGGTTGGCAAACGTGGTGCCACTGTTTAAGAAGGGTGGTAAAGACAAGCCAGGGAACTATAGACCAGTGAGCCTGACCTCGGTGGTGGGCAAGTTGTTGGAGGGAATCCTGAGGGACAGGATGTACATGTATTTGGAAAGGCAAGGACTGATTGGGGATAGTCAACATGGCTTTGTGTGTGGGAAATCATGTCTCACAAACTTGATTGAATTTTTGAAGAAGTAACAAAGAGGATTGATGAGGATAGAGTGGTGGATCTGATCTATATGGACTTCAGTAAGGCATTCGACAAGGTTCCCCATGGGAGACTGATTAGCAAGGTTAGATCTCATGGAATACAGGGAGAACTAGCCATTTGGATACAGAACTGGCTCAAAGGTAGAAGACAGAGGGTGGTGGTGGAGGGTTGTTTTTCAGACTGGAGGCCTGTGACCAGTGGAGTGCCACAAGGATCGGTGCTGGGCCCTCTACTTTTTGTCATTTACATAAATGATTTGGATGTGAGGTATAGTTAGTAAGTTTGCAGATGACACCAAAATTGGAGGTGTAGTGGACAGCAAAGAGGGTTACCTCAGATTACAACAGGATCTGGACCAGATGGGCCAATGGGCTGAGAAGTGGCAGATGGAGTTTAATTCAGATAAATGTGAGGTGCTGCATTTTGGGAAAGCAAATCTTAGCAGGACTTATACACTTAATGGTAAGGTCCTAGGGAGTGTTGCTGAACAAAGAGACCTTGGAGTGTAGGTTCATAGCTCCTTGAAAGTGGAGTCGCAGGTAAATAGGATAGTGAAGAAGGCGTTTGGTATGCTTTCCTTTATTGGTCAGAGTCTTGAGTACAGGACATTGGTTAGGCCACTGTTGGAATATTGTGTGCAATTCTGGTCTCCTTCCTATTGGAAAGTTGTTGTGAAACTTGAAAGGGTTCAGAAAAGATTTACAAAGATGTTGCCAGGGTTGGAGGATCTGAGCTACAGGGAGAGGCTGAACAGACTGGGGCTGTTTTCCCCGGAGCGTCGGAGGCTGAGGGGTGACCTTATAGAGGTTTATAAAATCATAAAGGGGCATGGATAGGATAAATAGACAAAGTTCTGGACTCCCTGGGGTTGGGGAGTCCAGAACTAGAGGGGCCATAGGTTTAGGGTGAGAGGGGAAAGATATAAAAGAGACCCAAGGGGCAACTTTTTCACGCAGAGGGTGGTGCGTGTATGGAATGAGCTGCCAGAGGATGTGGTGGAGGCTGGTACAATTGCAACATTTAAGAGGCATTTGGATGGGTATATGAATAGGAAGGGTTTGGAGGGATATGGGCCGGGTGCTGGCAGGTGGGGACTATCTGGTTGGCATGGACAGGTTAGACCGAAGGGTCTGTTTCTGTACTGTGACACTACAGTGATGAAAAAGATCATTCAGAAAACAGAGTGTGCGGCTTCCTAATGAAGGAGAAAGGGCGATGGAGGAGGGGGAGGACGGACGGGAATTCCCGATCTCCGACCCCAGGCAGCTGGAGACATGGCCCCTATTGACGGGGCAATGGGAATCAGGGGGATGCTCCAGAGGCCGGGATTGGAGGGAGAGACCCAGATAGGGAGGGGGTGTAGGGGGGTTACAGAGATAGGGAGGGGGTGTGGGGGGGTTACAGAGATAGGGAGAGGGTGTAGGGGGGTTACAGAGATAGGGAGGGGGTTGTAGGGGGGTTACAGAGATAGGGAGGGGGTGTAGGGGGGGTTACAGAGATAGGGAGTGGGTGTAGGGGTTGGAGGGAGATACAGAGATAGGGAGGGGGTGTATGGCCTGGAGGGGGTTACAAAGATAGGGAGGGGGTGTAGGGGCTGGAGAGGGTTACAGAGATGGGGGGGGGGGGGAGTGTAGGGGGCCGGAGGGGGTTACAGAGATAGGGAGGGGGTGTAGGGGCTGGAGGGGGTGACAGAGACAGGGAGGGGGTGTAGGGGCTGGAGGGGGTGACAGAGACAGGGAGGGGGTGTAGGGGCTGGAGGGGGTGACAGAGATAGGGAGGGGGGTGGGTGTGGTCTACTTACGCAGTTGGTGATGAGTTAAGGGACTTGCTGTGAGGTGGGACATGGGGACAGAGCTCTGCTCCTGAGCTCCGTGTGTGGGTCAGTTTGGGTCTGGAGGTGAAATCAATATGATGGTGTCAGTCTGTGCAGTGGGCATCACACTGAAAGTGCAGATCCCCTTCAGTCTGTTTGCAGGTAGTTGTATGAAATGAAAGTTTGTGTAATGGATGACTCTGGGTGAGTGCTCAGAGCATTGTCGCTGTCGTAATGTGGGGAAGGAAGCGTGCAATCCACATTGTGAAACAAGGAGGGACTGGCTTTGTCCTCAGACACACACAGACATGTACACACAGACTAACACACACGCATACACAGACTGACAGCACACAGAGATACACACACGCACAGACTGACTGACATACACACATAGAGTGAAACACACACACGCACTGACACACACACACACGCACTGACACACATGCGCACACACACACACACGCACTGACACACATGCACACACACACACACACACACACACACAGCACAACGCATCACAGACTGGCCTTCCTCCAGGACCTGAACTGGTACAGTTAGGGGGCTGGGGGTGAAATCACTGCTTTCCCATCACTCCCACCCCCTAACCACCTCCTCCCACCCCCCCCCCCCCCCCGTTCCCACTCCACCCACATCTGAGACCTTGTTCCTCACCACTGACTGTGAGGTTCTCAATGGTGGGCAGTGTGGCCTGTCATTCTCAGCTGTTTGACCAGGAGAGGCTGATTGTGTCTCTCTCTAGCTCCTGTTGGGAGCAGGTCAGTTCAGGAGGGAGTTCGGGAGTGTGTAGAGAGAAGGGGCAGGAGAAGGGCTGCTGGAGCCCTGGTTCCCAGGGTGAGCACACTGACTGACTGACTGCCGTGTTCACACTGACAGCCTACAAGAGGAAGTACCTGTTGGTGTTACATGGTGTGGTTTTCCTGTAGCCTACTCCCCACTGCACACGACAGAGCATAACATTCACAAACACTGAGCTGACAGTATTCGGAAGTGATAGTTACCAAACAGGGCCACTCACAGCTTATAGGGCAGACATATACCTCTGCACCTTCACTCTGTATCTAACCCCGTGCTGTCCCTGTCCTGGGAGTGTTTGATGGGGGGACAGTGTAGAGGGAGCTTTACTCTGTATCTAACCCCGTGCTGTCCCTGTCCTGGGAGTGTTTGATGGGGGGACAGTGTTGAGGGAGCTTTACTCTGTATCTAACCCCATGCTGTCCTGTCCTGGGAGTGTTTTGATGGGGGGACAGTGTTGAGGGAGCTTTACTCTGTATCTAACCCCATGCTGTCCCTGTCCTGGGAGTGTTTGATGGAGGGACAGTGTAGAGGAAGCTTTACTCTGTATCTAACCCTGTGCTGTCCCTGTCCTGACCATCCCTAGTTGCCCCTTGAGGAGGTGGGGAATGAGCTGCCTTCTTGACCCCCTGCAGTCCATGTGCTGTGGGTAGACCCACAGTGTCCCTTAGGGAGGGAATCCAGGATTCTGACCCAGCCAGACTGAGGGAACGGCGAGATATTTCCAAGTCGGGATGGTGAGGGGCTCGGAGGGGAACTTGCAGTGGGTGGTGTTCCCATGTATCTGCTGCCCCTTGTCCTTCTGGATGGAAGTGGCCGTGGGTTTGGAAGGTGCTGCCTGAGGATCTTTGGGGAGTTTCTGCAGTGTATCTTGTAGCTGGTACACACTGCTGTTACTGAGGGTCGGTGGGGGGGGAGGGGGGAGGGAGGGAGGGGGTGTTTGTGGGTGTGGGGCCAATCCAGCGGGGGGCTGCTTTGTCCCTGGATGGTGTCGAGCTTCTTGAGTGTTGTTGGAGCTGCCCCCACCCCAGAGGGCAAGTGGGGAGTGTTCCCTCACCCTCCTGCCTTGTGTCTTGTATATGGTGGGACAGGCTTTGGGGGGGAGTCAGGAGGGGAGTTACTCACTGCAGGATTCCCAGCCTCTGACCTGCTCTTGGAGCCGCTGGGTTGATGTGGTGAGTCCGGTAGAGTTTCTGGTCAATGGTAACCCCCAGGATGTTGATAGTGGGGGGGGGGGGGGGGGGATTCAGTGATGGGAACACCATTGAATGTCAAGGGGGGATGGTTCGACTGTCTCTTATTGGTGATGGTCATAGCCTGGTATTTGTGTGGTCTGAATATTACTTGCCACTGGTCAGCCCAAGCCTGGCTATTGTCCCGATCTTGTTCCATTTGAACACAGACTGCTTCAGTATCTGGGGATGGTGAATGGAGCTGAACACTGTGCAATCACCAGTGAACATCCCCCCACTTGGGGACCTTCTGATGGAGGGAGGGTCATTGATGAAGCAGCTGAAGGTGGTTGGGGGTGAGGACACTCCCCTGAGGGAGTCCTGGAGAGATGGTCTGGAGCTGGGATGGCTGACCCTCCAATAAAAACCATTTTCCTATGTACTAGTATGACTCCAACCAGCAGAGAGTTTGCCCCCTGCCACCCATTGATCCCAGTTTGCCCGGGCTCCTTGATGCCACACTCGGTCAAACACAGCCTTGATGTCACGGGCTTGTCCCTCTCCCCTTCCCTCTGGGATTCAGCTCCTTTTGTCCGTGTTTGACCCAAGGCTGGAATGAGATCAGGAGCTGAGTGACCCTGGGGGGAATCCAAACTGGGCGTCACTGAGCTGGTTATTGGGGAGGCAGGTGCTGCCTGAGAGCACTGTTACTGACCCCTTCCATCACTTTACTGAGGATCGAGAGGAGACTGAGTGGACGGTGATTGGCCGGGTTGGATTTGTCCTGCTTTTTGTGTACAGGACATACCTGAGCAACTTTCCACATTGTCGGGTAGATGCCAGTGTTGTAACTGGACTGGAACAGCAATGGCAGGTTGTGGAGCACACGTCTTTAGTACTATTGCCGGAATGTTATCAGGGCCCATCGTCTTTGCAGTCTCCTGTATCGCCACCTGTTCCTTGAGATCACATGGAGTGTATCGAATTGGCTGGAGACTGGTCTCTGTGATGCTGGAGACCTTAAATAAAATGACAAAAAATAGTCTTATAGCTTAATAATATTTTTGAGGATCGAAACTCGACAATGTGCCTGATGTTTTCAGTTCCTGAAATCTCTTAATGAAGCTCTCGATCATATTACTGTTCAATTGAGGTGGCTGTGCATCATGTTATAGAATTTTATATCACAGAAGGAGGCCACTTGTCCCATTGTGTCTATACTGGCCCTTGGAAGAGCTCCCTCGCCAGTCCCACTCTCCAGCCCTATCTCCATAGCCCTTTAATATCCCTTTCAAATATATATCCAGCTGTCTTTTGAAATCTGCCTCCAACACTATCTCAGGCAGTACATTCCAAATCCTAATGACTCTCTGAGTAAAGAGCTTTCTCATCACCTCATTCCTCGTTCCCTTGTTGATCCCCGAGTTACTGTCACACCAACTTCCAGAAACAGAAAATCCTTCTTTACTCTGTCAAAATTGTCCCTAATTTTGAACACCTCGATAAAGTCACCTCTTAATCCCTGCTCCATGCAGAATCAAGCAAATCTCTCTAACCTTTCCTTGTGTTCCAACATCCCCAATTCCTGGTGCCTTTTTGGGGAACCTCCGTTGCCCTCTCTTCAGTGTCGGAATATCCTCGCAGAACTGAACCGAGGGAGGAACAGGGATTGAGATGTTAAATCTGATGTCCCTTCCTCCAGCTGCTTTCCGCACTCAGAGATATCCCACAGGCAAATGAAGGGCTTTCATTGGAGAGTGCAGAGTGTTGTCCTATAGGAAACACAGCAGCTCATTGTCGCACAGCAAGATCCCACACACAGCAATGCGGGAATGACCCAGATCGCTTGTATTTACTGATGTTGGTTGCGGGATGAACACTGACCCACCGACAGTGCCCACTCCCTCAGCGCTGACCCACCGACAGTGCCCGTTCCCTCAGCGCTGACCCTCCGACAGTGCCCGCTCCCTCAGCGCTGACCCTCCGACAGTGCCCGCTCCCTCAGCGCTGACCCTCCGACAGTACCCACTCCCTCAGCGCTGACCCTCTGACAGTGCCCACACCCTCAGCACTGACCCTCCGACAGTGCCCACTCCCTCAGCACTAACCCTCTGACAGTGCCCACTCCCTCAGTGCTGACCCTCCGACAGTGCCCGCTCCCTCAGCACTGACCCTCTGACAGTGCCCACACTCTCAGTACTGACCCTCCGACAGTGCCCGCTCCCTCAGCACTGACCCTCCGACAGTGCCCACACTCTCAGTACTGACCCTCCAACAATGCCCACTCCCTCAGCACTGACCCTCCGACAGAGCCCACTCCCTCAGCGCTAACCCTTTGACAGTGCCCACTCCCTCAGCACTGACCCTCCGACAATGCCCACTCCCTCAGCACTGACCCTCCGACAGTACCCACTCCCTCAGCGCTGACCCTCCCACAGTGCCCGCTCCCTCAGCACTGACCCTCCCACAGTGCCCGCTTCCTCAGCACTGACCCTCCCACAGTGCCCGCTCCCTCCGCACTGACCCTCCGACAGTGCCCGCTCCCTCAGCACTGACCCTCCGACAGTACCCACACTCTCAGTACTGACCCTCCAAAAGTGCCCACTCCCTTAGCACTGACCCTCTGACAGTGCCCACTCCCTCAGCACTGACCCTCCGACGGTGCCCACACTCTCAGTACTGACCCTCCAACAGTGCCCACTCCCTCAGCACTGACCCTCCAACGGTGCCCACTCCCTCAGCACTGACCCTCTGACAGTGCCCACTCCCTCAGCACTGACCCTCCAACGGTGCCCACACTCTCAGTACTGACCCTCCGACAGTGCCCACTCCCTCAGCACTGACCCTCTGACAGTGCCCGCTCCCTCAGCACTGACCCTCTGACAGTGCCCACTCCCTCAGCGCTGACCCTCCGACAGTGCTGCACTCCCTCAGCACTGACCCTCAGACAGTGCCCACTCCCTCAGCACTAACCCTCTGACAGTGCCCACACCCTCAGTACTGACCCTCCCACGGTGCCCACTCCCTCAGCACTGACCCTCAGACAGTGCCCACTCCCTCAGCACTGACCCTCCGACAGTGCCCACTCCCTCAGCACTGACCCTCCGACAGTGCCCGCTCCCTCAGCACTGACCCTCCGACAGTGCCCGCTCCCTCAGCACTGACCCTCTGACAGTGCCCGCTCCCTCAGCACTGACCCTCCGACAGTGCCCGCTTCCTCAGCACTGACCCTCCGACAGTGCCCACTCCCTCAGCGCTGACCCTCTGACAGTGCCCACTCCCTCAGCACTGACCCTCCGACAGTGCCCACTCCCTCAGCGCTAACCCTTTGACAGTGCCCACTCCCTCAGCACTAACCCTTTGACAGTGCCCACTCCCTCTGCGCTGACCCTCCGACAGTGCCCGCTCCCTCAGCACTGACCCTCCAACAGTCCCCACTCCCTCAGCACTGACCCTCTGACAGTGCCCACTCCCTCAGCGCTGACCCTCCGACACTGCCCACTCCCTCAGCGCTGACCTTCCGACAGTGCCCACTCCCTCAGCACTGACCCTCCCACAGTGCCCGCTCCCTCAGCACTGACCCTCCGACAGTGCCCACTCCCTCAGTACTGACCCTCCGACAGTGCCCACTCCCTCAGCGCTGACCCTCCGACAGTGCCCACTCCCTCAGCGCTGACCTTCCACCAGTGCCCACTCCCTCAGCACTGACCCTCCCACAGTGCCCGCTCCCTCAGCACTGACCCTCCAACAGTGCCCACTCCCTCAGCACTGACCCTCCGACAGTGCCCGCTCCCTCAGTACTGACCCTCCGACAGTGCCCACTCCCTCAGCACTGACCCTCCGACAGTGCGGCACTCCGTCAGCACTGACCCTCCGACAGTGCCCACTCCCTCAGCACTGACCCTCCGATAGTGCGGCACTCCGTCAGCACTGACCCTCCGACAGTGCCCACTCCCTCAGCACTGACCCCCCGACAGTGCGGCACTCCCTCAGCACTGACCCTCAAACAGTGCCCACTCCCTCAGCACTGACCCTCCGACAGTGCAGCACTCCCTCAGTACTGACTCTTTGTCAGGATCTTGAAGCAGAGCAGTCAGGGTGTCTTACACATTGTTCCAAAGAGCTGGCCCACAGTAGATGGGTGGAATGGCCTCTGCACGGGATATGCTGGTGTTGAAAGTTAAGACACGATAGGCCTCATGGTCTGAAAGGAATCCTTCGCCTTGAAATCACTTTGCCAACTACCTGTGGTAGGGGCAGAGGTGTGCCTGCTGTGAGTGTGGGATGGTGTTGGGTAGTTGAGGACTGACACAGCCATGAGATAATCTCAGGAACGGGGACAGAGGTCTCTCTCTCTCTCTGGTGTGGTCTGGGTCTGTGAGGTTGGGGGACTCAGTGTCACTGGGTGCTGAAAGTTGTTCTGTATTCTCCACAGGAAGCCAACCCCCAAGCCACTGCCTGATGAGTCTGATCTCTCACTGATTCCACCCTGCCCTGATTTACACTTTCTGACTGTGTGAACGGCTGGCTATCCAGAACCTAACACAAGAAACACCCTGTTCACCTCAGCAACAGGAAGCATCGATAAAAATAACACACTCTCTTTACACCCCCCACCCCCCCCAACCAAACACTCCCAGGGACAGGGACAGCACGGGGTTAGATACAGAGTAAAGCTCCCTGTACACTGTCCCCCCCATCAAACACTCCCAGGACAGGGACAGCACGGGGTTAGATACAGAGTAAAGCTCCCTGTACACTGTCCCCCCCATCAAACACTCCCAGGACAGGGACAGCACGGGGTTAGATACAGAGTAAAGCTCCCTCTACACTGTCCTCCCATCAAACACTCCCAGGGACAGGGACAGCATGGGGTTAGATACAGAGTAAAGCACCCTCTACACTGTCCCTTTTCAAGCAGCTTGAGTTTTCTACAAAATAGCTTCCCCCTGATGTTTCTGATGTTCTGTCACTGTCACATAAACACAGGAACCAATTTGCACACAGAGAGATCCCACGTACTACACGTTATCTCTAATCGCCAGGATTACAGTATTTGGAGACTTAAAACATAAGGAGCTGTGAGAACTGTAACAGTGCGGTGTGTTTCTCTGAACTGTGATGACCCACTCTCTCTTTCTGTCTCTCTGTCTCTCTCTCTCTCTCTCCCTTTCTCTCTGTCTCTGTCTCTCTCTCCCTCTCTCTCTCTCTCTCTCTCTCTGTCTCTCTCACTCTCTCTCTCTGACAGTTTGGGGTCTGTAGTCTACACTCCCATCAAGGTAAAAGCAAGGACTGGAGACCAGAGTCTAGATTAGTGTGGTGCTGGAAAAGTACAGCAGGTCAGGCAGCATCTGAGGAGCGAGAAAATCGACGTTTCGGGCAAAAGTCTTTCTTCACTCCCACCACGACATTTCCCCCTTCAGAGTGCTTTATTTTGACCAAGATGGACTCATTTGATGGTCCTTCGAAGATTCCATCCTCCTCACTGCCATATCGGATTCCTTGGTTGATACCCACAGCTCCTCCCTGTGCCCTCACTGGCTTGTCTGAACACCATGTGAACAGTGAGGTGGAGCTGTCAATCCTGACTGTCTTTCGGTCAAACCTCCATCGTAGCAAAGGTGTCACAGACCCACCACCTACCCTAACCCTGTAACGCTGCACTTCCCCACCTACAGGGTTCCTAAGGCACCCTAACCTGCACAACCCTGGGCACTATGGGACAATTTCCCATGGCCAATCCACCCTAACCTGTACATCCCTGGGGACTATGGGACAATTTCCCACGGCCAATCCACCCTAACCTGCACATCCCTGGACACTATGGGACAATTTCCCAATGGCCAATCCACCCGAACCTGCACATCCCTGGGCACTATGGGATAATTTCCCATGGCCAATCCACCCTAACCTGCACATCCCTGGGCACTATGGGACAATTTCCCATGGCCAATCCACCCTAACCTGTACATCCCTGGACACTATGGGACAATTTCCCATGGCCAATCCACCCTAACCTGCACATCCCTGGACACTATGGGACAATTTCCCATGGCCAATCCACCCTAACCTGCACATCCCTGGGCACTATGGGACAATTTCCCATGGCCAATCCACCCTAACCTGCACATCTCTGGGCACTATGGGACAACTTCCCAGAGCCAATCCACACTAACCTGCACATCCCTTGGCATTATCGGACAATTTCCCATGGCCAACCCACCCTAACCTGCACATCCCTGGACACTATGGGACAATTTCCCATGGCCAATCCACCCTAACTTGTACATCCCTGGACACTGTGGGACACTTTCCCATGGCCAATCCACCCTAACCTGCACATCCCTGAACACTATGGAACAGTTTCCCATGGCCAACCAACCCTAACCTGCACATCCCTGGGCACTATGGAACAATTTCCCACGGCCACTCCACCCTAACCTGCACATCCCTGGGCACTATGGGACAATTTCCCACGGCCAATCGACTCTAACCTGCACATCCCTGGACACCATGGGAACATTTCCCATGGCCAACCCACTCTAACCTACACATCCCTGGGCACAAGGGACAATTTCCAATGGCTAATCCACCCTAACGTGCACATCTCTGGACATTTTTGGACAATTTCTCATGGCCAATCTACCCTAACCTGCACATCCCTGGGCACTATGGGACAATTTTCCATGGCAAATCTACCCTAACCTACACATCCCTGGGCACTATGGGACAATTTTCCATGGCAAATCTACCCTAACCTACACATCCCTGGGCACTATGGGACAATTTCCCACGGCCAATCCACACTAACCTGCACATCCCTGGGCACTATGGGACAATTTTCCATGGCAAATCTACCCTAACCTACACATCCCTGGGCAGTATGGGACAATTTTCCATGGCCAATCCATCCAAATGTGCATATCCTTGGACACTATGGGACAATTTCCCATGGCCAATCCATCCTGACCTGCACATCCCTGGACACTATGGGACAATTTCTCATGTCCAATACACCCTAACCTGCACAGCCTCAGACACTATGGGACAATTTCCCATGTTTGACACACCCTGGCCTGTACATCCCTGGGGATTATGGGACAGTTTGACATGGCCAATCCACCCTAACCTGCACATCCCTGGGCACTATGGGACACTTTGCCATTGCCAATCCACCCAAATGTGGACATCCCAGGACACTTAAGGGATAATTTCCCATGCCTAATCCACCCTAACCTGTACATCGCTGGGCACTATGGGACAATTTCGCGTGGCCAGTACACCCTAACCTGCACATCCTCAGACACTATGGGACCATTTCCCATGTTTGACACACCCGAGCCTGTACATCCCTGGGGACTATGGGACAATTTCCCATGGCCAATCCACCCAAATGTGCACATCCCTGGACACGATGGGACAATTTCCCATGGCCAACCCACCCTAACCTGCACTTCCCTGGGGACTATGGGAGAATTTCCCATGGACAATCCACCCAAATGTGCACATCCCTGGGCACTATGGTACAATTTCCCACGGCCAACCCACCCTAACCTGCACTTCCCTGGGCACTATGGGACAATTTCCCATGGCCAACCCACCCCAACCTGCACATCCCTGGACACTATGGGACAATTTCCCATGGCCAACCCACCCTAACCTGCACATTCCTGGGCACTATGGGACAATTTCCCACGGCCAATCCACACTAACCTGCACATCCCTGGACATTTTGGGACAATTTCCCATAGCCAATCCATCCTAACCTGCACATCACTGGGCACTATGGGACACTTTGCCATTGCCAATCCACCCAAATGTGGACATCCCAGGACACTTAAGGGATAATTTCCCATGCCTAATCCTCCCTAACCTGCACATCCTTGGACACTATGGGACAATTTCCCATGGCCAATCCACCCTAACCTACACATCCCTGGGCACAAGGGGACATTTTCCCATGGCCAATCCACCCTAACCTGCACATCCCTGGACAGTATGGGACAATTTCCCATGGCCAATCCATCCTAACCTGCACATCCCTGGGCACTATGGGATAATTTCCCATGGCCAATTCACCCTAACCTACACATTCCTGGACACTATGGGACAATTTCCCACGGCCAATCCACCCTAACCTGCAAGTCTCTGGACATTTTTGGACAATTTCCCACGGTCAATCCACCCAAACCTGCACACCCCTGGACACTATGGGACTATTTCCGATGTTTGACTCACCCAAGCGTGTCCATCCCTGGGGATTATGGGACAATTTCCCATGGCCAACCCACCCTAACCTGCACTTCCCTGGGCACTATGGGACAATTTCCCATGGCCAACCCACCCCAACCTGCACATCCCAGGACACTTAAGGGATAATTTCCCATGGCTAATCCACACTAACCTGTACATCCCTGGGCACTATGGGACAATTTCCCATGGCCAGTCCACCCTAACCTTCACATCGCTGGGCACTATGGGACAATTTCCCATGGCCTATCCACTCTAACCTGCACCTCTCTGGTCACTATGGGACAATTTCTCATGGCCAATTCACCCTAACGTGCACATCCCTGGTTACTATGGGACAATTTCCCACAGCCAATCCACCCTAACCTGCACATCCTCAGACACTATGGGACAATTTCCCATGTTTGACACCCTAGCCTGTACATCCCTGGGGACTATGGGACAATTTCCCATGGCCAATCCACACTAACCTGCACAACCCTAGGCACTATGGGACAATATTGCATGGCCAATCCACCCTAACCTGCACATCCCTGGGCACTATGGCACATTTTCCCACGGCCAATCCACCCTAACCTGCACATCCCTGGACACTATGGGACAATTTCCCATGGCCAATCCACCCTAACCTGCACATCCCTGGGTACAAGGGGACATTTTCCCACGGCCAATCCACCCTAACCTGCACATCCCTGGGTACAAGGGGACATTTTCCCACGGCCAATCCACCCTAACCTGCAAGTCTCTGGACATTTTTGGACAATTTCCTATGGCCAATCCACCCTAACCTGCACATCCCTGGACACTATGGGACAATTTCCCATGGCTAATCCACCCTAACCTGCACATCCCTGGGCACTATGGGACAATTTCCCATGGCCAATCCACCCTAACCTGCACATCCCTGGGCACTATGGGACAATTTCCCATGACCAATCCACCCTAACCTGCACATCACTGGACACTATGGGACAACTTCCCACGGCCAATCCACACTAACCTGCACATCCCTGGGCACTATGGGATAATTTCCCATGGTCAATCCACCCAAACCTGCACAGCCCTGGGCACTATGGGACAAATTCTCATGTCCAATACACCCTAACCTGTACAGCCTCATACACTATGGGACAATTTCTCATGGCCAATTCACCCTCACGTGCACATCCCTGGTTACTATGGGACAATTTCCCACGGCCAATCCACCCTAACCTGCACATCCTCAGACACTGTGGGACAATTTCCCATGTTTGACACCCTAGCCTGTACATCTCTGGGGACTATGGGACAATTTCCCATGGCCAATCCACCCTAACCTACACATCCCTGGGCACAAGGGGACATTTTCCCATTGCTAATCCACCCTAACCTGCAAGTCTCTGGACATTTTTGGACAATTTCCCATGACCAATCCCCCCTAACCTGCACATCCCTGGGCACTATGGGACAATTTCCCATGACCAATCCACCCTAACGTGCACATCCCTGGACACTATGGGACAACTTCCCACGGCCAATCCACACTAACCTGCACATCCCTGGGCACTATGGGATAATTTCCCATGGTCAATCCACCCTAACCTGCACATCCCTGGACACTATGGGACAACTTCCCACGGCCAATCCACACTAACCTGCACATCCCTGGGCACTATGGGACAATTTCCCATGGTCAATCCACCCTAACCTGCACATCCCTGGACACTATGGGACAAATTCTCATGTCCAATCCACCCTAACCTGCACATCCCTGGGCACTATGGGACAATTTCCCATGGCCAATCCACCCTAACCTTCACATCGCTGGGCACTATGGGACAATTTCCCATGGCCTATCCAGTCTAACCTGTACCTTCTGGTCACTATGGGACAATTTCTCATGGCCAATTCACCCTAACGTGCACATCCCTGATTACTATGGGACAATTTCCCATGGCCAGTACACCCTAACCTGCACATCCCTGGACACTATGGGACAATTTCTCATGGCCAATTCACCCTAACGTGCACATCCCTGATTACTATGGGACAATTTCCCATGGCCAGTACACCCTAACCTGCACATCCTCAGACACTGTGGGACAATTTCCCATGTTTGACACCCTAGCCTGTACATCTCTGGGGACTATGGGACAATTTCCCATGGCCAATCCACCCTAACCTGCACATCCCTGGACACGATGGGACAATTTCCCACGGCCAATCCACCCTAACCTGCACATCCCTGGACACTATGGGACAATTTCCCATGGTCAATCCACCCTAACCTGTACATCCCTGGGCACTATGGGACAATTTCCCATGGCCAACCCACCTGAACCTGTACATCCCTGGGCACTATGGGACAATTTCCCATGGCCAATCCACCCTAACCTGTACATCCCTGGGCACTATGGGACAATTTCCCATGGCCAACCCACCTGAACCTGCACATCCCTGGGCACTATGGGACAATTTCCCATGGCCAATCCACCCTAACCTGCACATCCCTGGGTACTATGGGACAATTTGCCATGGCCATCCAGCTGAACCTGCACATCCCTGGGCACTATGGGACAATTTCCCATGGCCAACCCACCCTAACCTGCACATCCCTGGGCACTATGGGACAATTTCCCACGGCCAATCCACCCACACCTGCACATCCCTGGGCACTATGAGACAATTTCCCATGGCCAATCCACCCTAACCTGTACATCTCTGGGCACTATGGGACAATTTCCCATGGTCAATCCACCCAAATGTGCACATCCCTGGGCACTATGGGACAATTTCCCATGGCCAATCCACCCTAACCTGTACACCCCTGGACACTATGGGACAATTTCCCATGGCCAATCCACCCAAATGTGGACATCCCAGGACACTGTGGGATTATTTCCCATGGCCAATCCAGCTGAAACTGCACATCCTTGCATATGATATAATTTCCCATGTCCAATCCACCCTAACCTGTACACCCCTGGACACTATGGGACAATTTCCCATGGCCAATCCACCCTAACCTACACATTCCAAGACACAATGGGTCAATTTCCCCTGGTTGACACACCCTAACCTGCACATCCCTGGGCACTATCAGACAATTTTCCATGGCCAACCCACCCTAACCTGCCTATTCGTAGACACTATGGGACAATTTCCCATGGTTGACACACCCTAACCTGTACATCCCTGGGCACTATGGGAGAATTTCCCATGGCCAATCCACCCTAACCTGCACATCCCTGGACACTACGGGACAATTTCCCACGGCCAATCCACCCTAACCTGCACATCCCTGGACACTACGGGACAATTTCCCATGGCCAATCCACCCTAACCTGCACATCCCTGGACACTACGGGACAATTTCCCAATGGCCAATCCACCCTAACCTGCACATCCCTGGGCACTATGGGACAATTTCCCATGGCCAATCCACCCTAACCTGCACATCCCTGGGCACTATTGGACCATTTCCCACGGCCAATCCACCCTAACCTGCATATCTTTGGATTGTGGGAGGAAACCGGAACACTCAGAGGAAACCCACGCAGACCCGGGAAGAATGTGTAAACTCCACACAGACAGACACCTGAGGGTGGGATTGAACTGCGTCCCCGGTGCTGGGAGGCAACTGTGCTAAATATTTCTTTCTTATTTATCTACTGTTGCATGTGTCTTCCAGATGCACTGACTTGCGATTTGTCCCCAAATTGCATCTCAGCTTCTCTCTGCTGTGACCTGCTTGTTATGGTTCCCTGAACCCAGTCTATTTGGTTTAAGCAGCGTTAACAAAGCTGTCCGAGGTTCCTGTCCAGGTCAGATGTAACCTGTCTAACTTGGACTGGTCTCTGACTGTTCTCTCCCAAACTCCGAAATGGTTAAGTGGTGGGTATGACGAGCTGTGAGTTTCCAGATTGTGCTGGAGGACAGTTCTGCTGCTGGTGATGCCCCGAGTACCTCAGGGATGCCTAGTCTTGAGCCGCTAGATCAGTTCGATGTCTGTCCCATTGAGCACAGTGATAGTGCCACACAACACGATGGAGGGTATTCTCAATGTGAAGGTGGGACTTTATCTCCACACGGACAGTGCGGGGCTCACTCTTACCGATACTGTCATGGACAGATACACCTGCAGCCAGCAGATTGGGAAGGAGGAGGTCAGGAATGTATTTTCCCTCTTGTTGGTTCCCTCACTACCTGCTGCAGACCCAGTCTAGCAGCTGGGTCCTTTAGGACCCGACCAGCTCCATCAGTAATGCTGCTGCTGCTGAGTCACTCTTGGTGGGGGGGGGGGACACTGAAATCCCCCACCCAGAGGGCATTCTGTGCCCTCACCACCCTCAGTGCCTCCTCCAAATGTTGTCCCACGTGGAGGATACTGATCCATCAGCCGAGGGAGGCTGGTATGTGGTCATCGGCAGGGGGGGTTTCCTTGCCCCTGTTTAACCTGAAGCTATGAGACTCCATGGGGCTCAGAGCAACTCCCTCCCCGACTGTCACCCACTGTACCCCTCCCTCGGCCGGGTCAGTCCTGTTACCCCCCTCCATCTCAGGAAGCCTGTCTGTACCCCAGAGGGCGAAGGTGGGCACTGCAGATGCTGGAGATCAGAGTGGTGCTGGAAAAGCACAGCAGGTCAGGCAGCATCCGAGAGCAGGGAAAGGACTTTTGCCTGAAACGTTGATTGTCCCGCTCCTCGGATGCTGTGGACCTGCTGTGCTTTTCCAGCACCACTCTACTCTAGTCTGTACTCCAGATCCATCTCAGTTCAGAACAAACATGGACCCTTCCTTTGATGTCACCCACCTTACGAATGGACTAGACTGGAAGGTGCTGGGGTCCGGTATGCCGTGGTGAGAGGAGAGTTGAGATTTTCACAGCCTTTAGAAAGTATTGGGTGAGCTCTTGAAATGTTAGGGCTATGGGTCCGGTGCAGGAGGGTGTAGGTTTAAGTCAATACTTTGGTGGCACAATTTCGATGGGCTGAATAGCCTCCTTTCTGAACTGTACGAGAAAAGTCTTATTCCTGTCTACTTCGAGTGCCCCTCAACTCTGTCAAGGGAGGGAGTCTTGCTTTGAACTTTTGAAATACCTCATTATCTGTGTGTTTAGTTCATGCCTTAACAGAAGCCAATACACAGATACGAGAGAGAACAGAGAAATTATTGAACAATTGCCCTCCCGTAACACTGACGTTAGATTGGCCCCTTCCCCCCCCACTCTGTCTGTCTCTGGGGTCTGGGTGGAGAGCGTCATGGTCCTCAGAGTGACGAGAATCAGTCCTGGATTTCCCACCAAGACGTGACATTAACAAAGGCACAACAGCGCCTCTCCTTCCTCAGGAGGCTATGGAAATGCAGCCCGTCCACAAGGACCCTCAGCAACTCCGACAGATGTACCAGAGAGGGTGTTCAGTCTGGGTGGAGGGCGGTGTGGAACGGCAGCTGGTCTGCCCAGGACCGGGAGGAACTCCAGGGGGCTGTGAACCCAGCCCAGACCATCGCACAAACCCAACCTTCCATCCACTGACTCCATCCACACGTCCCACTGCCTGGGGAAGGCAGCCGACATCATCACAGACCCCTCCCAGCCTGGTTAGAATCCCTCCCCGCCCTCTTCCGTCAGGCAGAAGGTACAAAACCTTAAACACATGGACCGCCAGATTCAGGAACAGATTCAGGAATAGCTTCTTCCCCACTGTTATTACACTGCCGAATGGACTGCTCCGACTTTGACCTTAAATGTTGGTCTTGCTCCCTGTGCACCCACTCTGCAGCTGTAACACTGTATTCCTCGCTCTGTTCGATCACCCTGTAATCTTTGTACAGTATGATCTACCTGTAGTCCACGCAAAACAAAACTTTTCACTGTCCCTGGGTACGTGTGACAATAATCAATCAAATCAAACCAAAGTTAGCTATTTGCCCTCCTGTGACACTGACATTGATTCTGTCGATTTCTGTTTCTGGGATCTCTCTGTGGCCCCTCTGCCCTCACTCCTGAATCCCACGCGGCTCCCCTGTTGGACCTTAGCAAGATTTCTAAGGACGGAACCCAGGGTAATTGCAGCCGGGACCACACTTGGAGCAGTTGGTCACGGACTCTGCAATCTCTCTTCTTTTCCTGAGCTCCATGTTTCCCAGTCCGTGCTCTCACTGGTAATTTGGGCTGTCGGATATATAAATCAGTCTCTGCGTTGATCCACCCAGCAAGGAGGTGAGAGCAGTGAGTACAGGACTTGGGAGGTCGTGTTGTGGCTGTACAGGACATTGGTGAGGCCACTTTCGGAATGCTGTGTTCAGTTCCGGTCTCCCTCCTATCGGAAAGATGTTGTGAAACTTGAAAGGGTTCAGAAAAGATTTACAAGGATGTTGCCAGGGTTGGAGGATCTGAGCTACAGGGAGAGGCTGAACAGGCTGGGGCTGTTTTCCCTGGAGCGTCAGAGGCTGAGGGGTGACCTTATAGAGGTTTACAAAATCATGAGGGGACATGGATAGGGTAAATAGACAAGGTCTATCTATACCCAGAACTAGAGGGGCATAGATTTAGGGTGAGAGGTGAAAGATATAAAAGGGACCTAAGGGGCAACTTTTTCACCCAGAGGGTGGTACGTGTATGGAATGAGCTGCCAGAGGATGTGGTGGAGGCTGGTACAATGACAACATTGAAGAGGCATTCGGATGGGGATATGAATAGGAAGGGTTTGGAGGGATATGGGCCGGGTGCTGGCAGGTGGGACTAGATTAGGTTGGTTAAAAATCACCCAACACCAGGTTATAGTCCAACAGGTTTAATTGGAAGCACTAGCTTTCAGAGCGACGCTCCTTCATCAGGTGGTTGTGGAGAAGGAGCAGCGCTGAGACAGCGAGTGCTTCCAATTAAACCTGTTGGACTATAACCTGGTGTTGGGTGATTTTTAACTTTGTCCACCCCAGTCCAACACCGGCATCTCCAAATCAGGATGAATTGAGGCTATCTGGTCAGCAAGGACGGGCTGAGCTGAAGGGTGTGTTTCCGTGCTGTATGACTCTCTGAGTATCTCACTGTGTGTATTAAGTCTCACCTTCTCCACTGTCTAGGCTCGAAACATACAGACCAGTGAACTCTCTGCAGTAAAGGTCATCAAGCTGGACCCTGGTAAGTTAGCGATGGCCGGAAGCGCTGGTCAACAAGGTTTGGGGATAACCAGCTAATAATCCAACCGGCCGACTCATCCACCAGGCTCCAAACAGTGGAGCGAAATGGGACAGTTTTAGGGCCTGTGCTGATGACTTTGCTCCTCGGTCTGACTTCCTCTACCTTTGTGCAGCCTCTCTGCTCCTCCCTCCCAGCATGCCTCACTCTCCGAAGCCAATGCTGCGGAGGATATACACTCCCTCCGCCCCCTCCACCATAGTGTCATAGAGATGGACAGCACAGAAACAGACCCTTCGGCCCAACCCGTCCATACTGACCCAGATATCCCAACCCAATCTAGTCCCACCTGCCAGCACCCGGCCCATATCCCTCCAAACCCTTCCTATTCATATCCCCATCCAAATGCCTCTTCAATGTTGTAATTGTACCAGCCTCCACCACATCCTCTGGCAGCTCATTCCATACACGTACCACCCTCTGCGTGAAAAAGGTGCCCCTTAGGTCTCTTTTATATCTTTCCCCTCTCACCCTAAACCTATGCCCCTCTAGTTCTGAACTCCCCGACCCCAGGGAAAAGACTTTGTATATTTACCCTATCCATGCCCCTCATGATTTTATAAACCTCTATGAGGTCACCCCTCAGCCTCCGACGCTCCAGGGAAAACAGCCCCAGCCTGTTCAGCCTCTCCCTGTAGCTCAAATCCTCCAACCCTGGCAACATCCTTGTAAATCTTTTCTGAACCCTTTCAAGTTTCACAACATCCTTCCGATAGGAAGGAGACCAGAATTGCACGCAATATTCCAACAGTGACCTAACCAATGTCCCGTACAGCAGCAACATGACCTCCCAACTCCTGTACTCAATACTCTGACCAATAAAGGAAAGCATACCAAACACCTTCTTCACTATCCTATCGACCTGCAACTCCACTTTCAAGGAGCTATGAACCTGCACTCCAAGGTCTCTTTGTTCAGTAACACTCCCTAGGACCTTACCATTAAGTGTATAAGTCCTGCTAAGATTTGCTTTCCCAAAATGCAGCACCTCACATTTATCTGAATTAAACTCCATCTGCCACTTCTCAGCCCATTGGCCCATCTGGTCCAGATCCTGTTGTAATCTGAGGTAACCCTCTTCGCTGTCCACTACACCTCCAATTTTGGTGTCATCTGCAAACTTACTAACTGCTCACATCCAAATCATTTATATAAATGACAAAAAGTAGAGGGCCCAGCACCGATCCTTGTGGCACTCCACTGGTCACAGGCCTCCAGTCTGAAAAACAACCCTCCACCACCACCCTCTGTCTTCTACCTTTGAGCCAGTTCTGTATCCAAATGGCTAGTTCTCCCTGTATTCCATGAGATCTAACCTTGCTAATCAGTCTCCCATGTCGAACGCCTTACTGAAGTCCATATAGATCACATCTACTGCTCTGCCCTCATCAATCCTCTTTGTTACTTCTTCAAAACACTCAATCAAGTTTGTGAGACATGATTTCCCACACACAAAGTCATATTGACTATCCCGAATCAGTCCTTGCCTTTCCAAATACACGTACACCCTGTCCCTCAGGATTCCCTCCAACAATTTGCCCACCACCGAGGTCAGGCTCACCAGTCTATAGTTCCTGGCTTGTCTTTACCACCCTTCTTAAACAATGGCACCATGTTTGCCAACCTCCAGTCTTCTGGCACCTCACCTGTGACTATCAATGATACAAATATCTCAGCAAGAGGCCCAGCAATCACTTCTCTAGCTTCCCACAGAGTTCTAGGGTACACCTGATCAGGTCCTGGGGACTTATCCACCTTTAACCGTTTCAAGACATCCAGCACTTCCTCCTCTGTAATCTGGACATTTTGCAAGATGTCACCATCTATTTCCCTACAGTCTATATCTTCCATATCCTTTTCCATAGTAAATACTGATGCAAAATATTCATTTAGTATCTCCCCCATTTTCTGTGGCTCCACACAAAGGCCGCCTTGCTGATATTTGAGGGGCCCTATTCTCTCCCTAGTTACCCTTTTGTCCTTAATATATTTTTAAAAACCCTTTGGATTCTCCTTAACTCTATTTGCCAAAGCTATCTCATGTCCCTGTTTTGCCCTCCTGATTTCCCTCCTAAGTATACTCCTACTTCCTTTATACTCTTCTAAGGATTCACTCGATCTATCCTGTCTATACCTGACATATGCTTCCTTCTTTTTCTTAACCAAACCCTCAATTTCTTTAGTCATCCAGCATTCCCTATACCTACCAGCCTTCCCTTTCACCCTGACAGGAATATTCTTTCTCTGGATTCTTGTTATCCCATTTCTGAAGGCTTCCCATTTTCCAGCCGTCCCTTTACCTGTGAACATCTGTCTCCAATCAGCTTTGGAAAGTTCTTGCCTAATACCATCAAAATTGGCCTTTCTCCAATTTAGGACTTCAACTTTTAGCTCTGGTCTATCCTTTTCCATCACTATTTTAAATCTTATAGAATTATAGTCGCTGGCCCCAAAGTGCACCCCCACTGACACCTCAGTCACCTGCCCTGCCTTATTTCCCAAGAGTAGGTCAAGTTTTGCACCTTCTCTAGTAGGTACATCCACATACTGAATCAGAAAATTGTCTTGTGCGCACTTAACAAATTCTTCTCCATCTAAACCTTTAACATCCAGTCTATGTTTGGAAAGTTAACATCCCCTACCATAACCACCCTATTATTCTTACAGATAACTGGGGTGCCATTACAAATTTGTTTCCCAATTTCAATCTGAGTATTCGGGGATCTATAATATAATCCAAATAAGGTGATCATCCCTTTTTTATTTCTCACTTCCACCCAAATAACTTCCCTGGATGTATTTCTGGGAATATCCTCCCTCAGCACAGCTGTAATGCTATCCCTTATCAAAAATGCCACTCCCCGTCCTCTCTTGCCTCCCTATCTATCCTTCCTGTACCATTTGTATCCTGGAACATTAAGCTGCCAGTCCTGCCCATCCCTGAGCCATGTTTCCATAATTGCTATGATATCCCAGTCCCATGTTCCTAACCATGCCCTGAGTTCATCTGCCTTCCCTGTTAGGCCCCTTGCATTGAAATAAATGCAGTTTAATTTATTAGTCCTACCTTGTCCCTGCCTGCCCTGACTGTTTGACTCGCTTCTGCTCTCAGCTGTAACAGTCTCAGATCGATCTCTTTCCTCACTATCTCCCTGGGTCCCACCCCCCCCACCTTACTCGTTTAAATCCTCCCGAGCAGCTCTAACAAATCTCCCTGCCAGTATATTAGTCCCCTTCCAATTTAGGTGCAATCCGTCCTTCTTGTACAGGTCACTTATACCCCAAAAGAGATTCCAATGATCCAAAAATGTGAATCCTTCCCCCATACACCAGCTCCTCAGCCATGCATTCATCTGCTCTATCCTCCTATTCCTGCCCTCACTAGCTCATAGCACTGGGAGTAATCCAGGCATTACTACCCTTGAGAACCTCCTTTTTAAATTCCAGCCTAACACTCTGTAACCTCCCTTCAGAATCTCAACCTTTTCCCTTTCAATGTCGTTGGTTCCAATGTGGACAATGACCTCCTGCTGGCCTCTCTCCCCCGTGAGAACATTCTGCACCCTCTCTGAGACATCCTTGATCCTGGCACCAGGGAAACAACACACCATTCTGCTTTTTCTCTGCTGGCCACAGAAACATCTGTCTGTACCTCCGACTACAGAATCCCCTAACACAATTGATCTCTTGGAAGCCGACCTAACCCTCGTTGCCTTAGAGCCAGTCTCAATACCAGAAACTTGGCTGTTCGTGCTACGTTCCCCTGAGAATCCATCACCCCCTACATTTTCCAAAACAGCATACCTGTTTGAAATGGGTATATCCACAAAAGACTCCTGTTCTAGCTGCCTACCTCTCTTACCCTTCCTGGAGTTAACCCATCTCTGTGACTGTACCTGAGACTTTCCCCCTTTCCTATAACTGCCATCCATCACATACTGTTGCTGTTGCAAATTCCTCATTACTTCTATCTGTCTCTCCAACCGATCCACTCGATCTGATAAGATTCACATCCAACAGCATTTATGGCAGATATAATCCGCAGTAACCCTTAAACTCTCTTTAAACTCCCACATCTGACAACAAGTACATATCACTGCAAAGGCCATTTTTGCTCCTTCACAATCTACAGACCCAGAAAATAACACCATCTATTTCCTCTACAAACACTGCTCCAGGTTAAATTAATAGCTATGGCTTATATTTTAAGCTTAATCAAGAGATTTATCTCCAAAAACATATAATCAAGAAAGAATCCACTGCAGCCTAACTATTGGACAGACTGAAAACAACGACAAACTTATCTGATTCTATGCTGTGAACTTCGCCCAACAGTTCCTCCAAGATTAGTTGTGAATTTCACTGATTGTTAATTTTCCCAGACATGCTCCGATGTCCAGCGATACACGAATTCAAAAACAGCAAAGGTAGCAACTGTGCAGGTTCTCTCTCTCCCTCTCTCTCTCTCCTACACTATCCTCACCATTGTGTAGCCAAACCCACCGATTCCCAAAGCTACCTGGATTACACCTCTTCCCACCCTATCTCTTGCAAAAATGCCATCCCGTATTCCCAATTCCTCCGCCTCCGCCGTATCTGCTCCCAAGAGGACCAGTTTCACCACAGAACATACCAGATGGCCTCCTTCTTTAGAGACCGCAATTTCCCTTCCCACGTGGTTAAAGATGCCCTCCAACGCATCTCGTCCACATCCCACACCTCCGCCCTCAGACCCCACCCCTCCAACCGTAACAAGGACAGAACGCCCCTGGTGCTCACCTTCCACCCGACAAACCTTCGCATCAACCAAATCATCTGCCAACATTTCTGCCACCTCCAAACAGACCCCACTACCAGGGATATATTTCCCTCCCCACCCCTTTCCGCCTTCCGCAAAGACCGTTCCCTCCGTGACTACCTGGTCAGGTCCACACCCCCCTACGACCCACCCTCCCATTCTGGCACTTTCCCCTGCCACCACAGGAACTGTAAACCCTGTGCCCACACCTCCTCCCTCACCTCTATCCAAGGCCCTAAAGGAGCCTTCCACATCCATTAAAGTTTCACCTGCACATCCACCAATATCATTTATTGTATCCGTTGCTCCCGATGTGGTCTCCTCTACATTGGGGAGACTGGGCACCTCCTAGCAGAGCGCTTTAGGGAACATCTCCGGGACACCTGCACCAATCAACCAAACCGCCCCGTGGCCCAACATTTCAACTCCCCCTCCCACTCTGCCGAGGACATGGAGGTCCTGGGCCTCCTTCACCGCCGCTCCCTCAACACCAGACGCCTGGAGGAAGAACGCCTCATCTTCCGCCTCGGAACACTTCAACCCCAGGGCATCAATGTGGACTTCAACAGTTTCCTCATTTCCCCTTCCCCCACCTCATCCTAGTTTCAAACTTCCAGCTCAGTTACTGTCTCCTTGACTTGTCCGGACTTGTCCTACCTGCCTATCTCCTTTTCCACCTATCCACTCCACCTCTCCTCCCTGACCTATCACCTTCATCCCCTCCCCCACTCACCCATTGTACCCTATGCAACTCTCTCCCCACCCCCACCCTCCTCTAGCTTATCTCTCCATGTTTCAGGCTCACTGCCTTTATTCCTGATGAAGGGCTTTTGCCCGAAACATCGATTTCGCTGCTCGTTGGATGCTGCCTGAACTGCTGTGCTCTTCCAGCACCACTAATCCAGTATTTGGTTTTCAGCATCTGCAGTCATTGTTTTTACCCCGTTGTGCAGGTTAGGGTGGATTGGCCATGGGAAATTGTTCCATAGTGCCCAGGGATGTGCAGGTTAGGGTGGATTGGCCGTGGGAAATTGACCCATAGTGTCCAAGGATGTGCAGGTTAGGGTGGATTGGCCATGGGAAATTGTCCCATAGTGTCCAGGGATGTGCAGGTTAGGGTGGATTGGCCATGGAAAATTGACCCATAGTGTTCAAGGATGTGCAGGTTAGGGTGGATTGGCCATGGGAAATTGTTCCATAGTGCCCAGGGATGTGCAGGTTAGGGTGGATTGGCCATGGGAAATTGTCCCATAGTGCCCAGGGATGTGCAGGTTAGGGTGGATTGGCCATGGGAAATTGTCCCATAGTGCCCAGGGATGTACAGGTTAGGGTGGATTGGCCGTGGGAAATTGTCCCATAGTGTCCAGGGATGTACAGGTTAGGGTGGATTGGCCGTGGGAAATTGTCCCATAGTGCCCAGGGATGTGCAGGTTAGGGTGGATTGGCCGTGGGAAATTGTCCCATAGTGCCCAGGGATGTGCAGGTTAGGGTGGATTGGCCATGGGAAATTGTCCCATAGTGTCCAAGGATGTGCAGGTTAGGGTGGATTGGCCATGGGAAATTGTCCCATAGTGCCCAGGGATGTGCAGGTTAGGGTGGATTGGCCATGGGAAATTGTCCCATAGTGCCCAGGGATGTGCAGGTTAGGGTGGATTGGCCGTTCTTGCCGTTCCCTCAGTCTGGCTGGGTCAGAATCCTGGGATTCCCTCCCTAAGGGACACTGTGGGTCTACCCACAGCACATGGACTGCAGGGGGTCAAGAAGGCAGCTCACCCCCCACCTTCTCGGGGGGACCGTTTTGTGAATTGTACTGTTGTGTTCTCTCCCCAGGTGATGACGTTTCTTCGCTTCAGTTGGAGATTACGATGATGAAAGGCTGTAACCATCAGAATATTGTGTCATTCCACGCCAGTTATTACAGGTACCTGAGATCACACAGTGATCCCCAGTGACTGCTCATGAGAAAGTCATTGGTTACACAGACACTTGTTGGCCACTCCCTCAGCACTGACCTTCCGACAGTGCCCACTCCCTCAGCACTGACCCTCCGACAGTGCCCACTCCCTCAGCACTGACCCTCCGACAGTGCCCACTCCCTCAGCACTGACCCTCCGACAGTGCCCACTCCCTCAGCACTGACCCTCCAACAGTGCCCACTCCCTCAGCACTGACCCTCCAACAGTGCCCACTCCCTCAGCACTGACCCTCCGACAGCACCCACTCCCTCAGCATTGACCCTCCGACAGCGCCCACTCCCTCAGCATTGACCCTCTGATAGTGCCCGTTCCCTCAGAACTGACCCTCTGACAGTGCAGCACTCCCTCAGCACTGACCCTCTGACAGTGCCCACTCTCTCAGCACTGACCCTCCAACAGGGTCCACTCCCTCAGCACTGACCCTCCGACAGTGCCCACTCTCTCAGCACTGACCCTCCAACAGGGTCCATTCCCTCAGCACTGACCCTCTGACAGTGCCCACTCCCTCAGCACTGACCCTCCGACAGTGCCCACTCCCTCAGCACTGACCCTCTGACAGTGCCCAATCCCTCAGCACTGACCCTCCGACAGTGCCCCACTCCCTCAGCACTGACCCTCCGACAGTGCCCACTCCCTCAGCACTGACCCTCTGACAGTGCCCACTCCCTCAGCACTGACCCTCCGACAGTGCCCACTCCCTCAGCACTGACCCTCTGACAGTGCCCACTCCCTCAGCACTGACCCTCCAAGAGTGCCCACTCCCTCAGCGCTGACCCTCCAACGGTGCCCACTCCCTCAGCACTGACCCTCCGACAGTGCGGTACTCCCTCAGCACTGACCCTCTGACAGTGCCCACTCCCTCAGCGCTGACCCTCCGACAGTGCCCACTCCCTCAGCACTGCTAATGGCAATGTATTCCTGGAATTTGAATCTGGTGGGATGTTTCTAATCCTCCAGTTTGCGTTTGAGAGGGAGGGAGCTCTGCATAGATCTAGAACCTGTACTGGGATAAACCGGGAAGCTGTTTCAGGAGCGTGAGGGTCAGTCGCCTCTTGTGTGTGGGGGGGCAGGTCTGCCCAGCGTCTCTGAATTCAATATTGTCAATCATTTGGGAGAATTGTTTCAGACTGATTGAGAGGCGTGAGTTTGGGAGCAGTCTGTTGCTTAATGCACGTTTCATTTCATCTGCCTTTCCCAGGTGTAACCAGATGTGGATTTGCATGGAATACTGTGGGGGAGGATCATTACAAGATATTTACCAGAGTGAGTAACTTCTCGTACACAAAGGGATCTCGATCAAATGGGTCATTGGGCTGAATAATGGCAGCTGGAGTTCCATCTGGATAAATGTGAGACGTTGTATTTTGGTCCATAAACAAGGACGGGGCTTTTAATGGTGGGGCCCTGGGTGTGGTGTATGACAGAGGGACCGAGGGGTTCAGGTACATAATCCTGTGAAGTTTGTGTCACAGGGAGACGGGGGTTAATGAGGCGTTTAGCACTCTTGCCTTCATTGCTCAGACCTTTGAGTACAGGGAGTTGGGGAACGTCATGTTGGGGTTGTATAGGACATTGGTGTGGCCTCGTCTGGAATACCGTGTCCAGTTCCGGTCTCCCTGTTACAGGGAGGATATTATTAAACTGGAGAGGGGGGGTCAGGAGAGATTTACCAGGATGTTGCCGGGTATGGGGGGGTTTGGGTTAGAGGGAGAGGCTGGATAGGCTGGGAGATTTTTCACTGCTGTGTAGAGGTGGCCTTATAGAGGTTTATAAAACCATGAGGGGCCTGGATTGGGTTAATGGTCGGTGTCTGTTCCCTGGGGTGGGGGATTTCAAGGCTAGGGGGCACACTTTTAAGGTGAGAGGGGAGAAAGATTTTAAAAAGACATGAGGGGCAAATCTTTTACCCAGAGGGTGGTCTGTGTGTGGAGTGAACTTCCTGAGGGAGTGGTGGGTGTGGGTACAGTTCCAACGTTGAAAAGGCATTTGGATAAGGACCTGGGTAGGAAAGGGTTGGAGGGATATGGGCCAGGAGCAGGCAGCTGGGACAAGTTTAGTTTGGGGTTAGGGTCAGCACGGGCTGGTTGGGCCGAAGGGTCTGTTTCCGTGCTGTCGGACTCTATGACACGTACTCTGCGATTCTCCTCCATTGGCTGTACAAAGCAGCATTCAGTGAAGAAAATAAGCTTCAGGATTGAGGGATTCTGCGATCTCCCTGCTCCAAAAACATTGGCCGGATTCGCCTCTGGGAATTACGCTGGGATTTGTTGCATCGTTTTCAATTGGTCACTCGGGACGGTTCAGGGATCATCAGTCCCTCAGTTACAGCTGCATGGGTTTAGAGATCAGCGCAGACAGAAGCAAGGGGGTGAACTGGGCTAGAAAATACACCCAGATTCGAAAAGGGAGACTAGCTCCTGACTGCTGCGTAACTGCTTTTATTGTCACTCGACAGTTACCGGCCCCCTGTCAGAAAAACAGATCGCCTACATTTGCAGAGAAACACTCCAGGTATGTAACCACCCTGATTCCAAAACATATTCACACAGTCAGGAAACACTTCCCCCAGTACCTGAACCCAGTGCTGTCCCTGTCCCTGGGAGTGTTTAATGGGGGGGACAGTGTAGAGAGAGCTTTACTCTGTATCTAACCCCGTGCTGTCCCTGTCCCTGGGAGTGTTTGATGGGGGGACAGTGTAGAGGCAGCTTTACTCTGTATCTAACCCCGTGCTGTCCCTGTCCCTGGGAGTGTTTGATGGGGGGACAGTGTAGAGGGAGTTTTACTCTGTATCTAACCCCGTGCTGTCCCTGCCCTGGGAGTGTTTGATGGGGGGGACAGTGTAGAGGGAGCTTTACTCTGTATCTAACCCCGTGCTGTCCCTGTCCTGGGAGTGTTTGATGGGGGGGGGCGACAGTGTAGAGGGAGCTTTACCCTGTATCTAACCCCGTGCTGTCCCTGTCCCTGGGAGTGTTTGATGGGGGGACAGTGTAGAGGCAGCTTTACTCTGTATCTAACCCCGTGCTGTCCCTGTCCCTGGGAGTGTTTGATGGGGGGACAGTGTAGAGGGAGTTTTACTCTGTATCTAACCCCGTGCTGTCCCTGCCCTGGGAGTGTTTGATGGGGGGGACAGTGTAGAGGGAGCTTTACTCTGTATCTAACCCCGTGCTGTCCCTGTCCTGGGAGTGTTTGATGGGGGGGGGCGACAGTGTAGAGGGAGCTTTACCCTGTATCTAACCCCGTGCTGTCCCTGTCCTGGGAGTGTTTGATGGGGGGACAGTGTAGAGAGAGCTTTACTCTGTATCTAACCCCGTGCTGTCCCTGTCCTGGGGAGTGTTTGATGGGGGGACAGTGTCGAGGGAGCTTTACTCTGTATCTAACCCCGTGCTGTCCCTGTCCTGGGGAGTGTTTGATGGGGGGGACAGTGTAGAGGGAGCTTTACTCTGTATCTAACCCCGTGCTGTCCCTGTCCCTGGGAGTGTTTGATGGGGGACAGTGTAGAGGGAGCTTTACTCTGTATCTAACCCCGTGCTGTCCCTGTCCTGGGGGTGTTTGATGGGGGGGAAGGTGGACAGTGTATAGGGAGTTTTACTCAGTATTAGTTAATAAGTTGTTCTGATTATTGAAAGATTTATCTTTCTGTTTGAAAGGGTCTACAGTACCTCCACAGCAATGGGAAAATGCATCGAGATATCAAGGTACATGTGGGGACTGGAATATTCCTGGGTGAGCTGGCACAGATGGAGCTCTGTCCACCCTTAGAGATTCCGGATTAGTGGTGCTGGAAGAGCACAGCAGTTCAGGCAGCATCCGAGGAGCAGCGAGATCGACGTTTCGGGCAAAAGCCCTTCATCAGGAATAAAGGCAGTGAGCCTGAAGCGTGGAGAGATAAGCTCGAGGAGGGTGGGGGTGGGGAGAGAGTAGCATAGAGTACAATGGGTGAGTGGGGGAGGGGATGAAGGTGATAGGTCAGGGAGGAGAGGGTGGAGTGGATAGGTGGGAAAAGGAGATAGGCAGGTCGGACAAGTCCGGACAAGTCAAGGAGACAGTAACTGAGCTGGAAGTTTGAAACTAGGGTGAGGTGGGGGAAGGGGAAATGAGGAAACTGTTGAAGTCCACATTGATGCCCTGGGGTTGAAGTGTTCCGAGGCGGAAGATGAGGCGTTCTTCCTCCAGGCGTCTGGTGGTGAGGGAGCGGCGGTGAAGGAGGCCCAGGACCTCCATGTCCTCGGCAGAGTGGGAGGGGGAGTTGAAATGTTGGGCCACGGGGCGGTTTGGTTGATTGGTGCGGGTGTCTCGGAGATGTTCCCTAAAGCGCTCTGCTAGGAGGTGCCCAGTCTCCCCAATGTAGAGGAGACCACATCGGGAGCAACGGATACAATAAATGATATTGGTGGATGTACAGGTAAAACTTTGATGGATGTGGAAGGCTCCTTTAGGGCCTTGGATAGAGGTGAGGGAGGAGGTGTGGGCACAGGTTTTACAGTTCCTGCGGTGGCAGGGGAAAGTGCCAGGATGGGAGGGTGGGTCGTAGGGGGGCGTGGACCTGACCAGGTAGTCACGGAGGGAACGGTCTTTGCGGAAGGCGGAAAGGGGTGGGGAGGGAAATATACCCCTGGTAGTGGGGTCTGTTTGGAGGTGGCGGAAATGTCGGCAGATGATTTGGTTGATGCGAAGGTTGGTAGGGTGGAAGGTGAGCACCAGGGGCGTTCTGTCCTTGTTACGGTTGGAGGGGTGGGGTCTGAGGGCGGAGGTGCGGGATGTGGACGAGATGCGTTGGAGGGCACCTTTAACCACGTGGGAAGGGAAATTGCGGTCTCTGAAGAGGGAGGCCATCTGGTGTGTTCTGTGGTGGAACTGGTCCTCCTGGGAGCAGATACGGCGGAGGTGGAGGAATTGGGAATACGGGATGGCATTTTTCCAAGAGATAGGGTGGGAAGATGTCTGAGCGCCATGTTGGTCCTGGTTAATGTGTACAGGAAGACAATGGATCCTCCATAGCTGTTGGTTCAGCATGAGGTGGACATGTCAGCTATGTTTCCTGTTCCTTACCCAGCATGCTCCTTACCCAACATGCCTGACCACGGGAAGACGCCATCCAGCCCATCGTACAGCGCTGGCTCTGTGAAGGATCTCTCCATTTGCCCCACCTCCCTCTCCAGCTCCCCCCACAGCTTGCTGCAGATGCGTCTGTTCCCAATATTCCCATTTTTTTTATAAGTTCCTGTTGAATGCTCCCCCCACCATCCCCAGCCCTTTCCCAGATCACAACAACTCACTGCCTTAAATAAAACGGTCCCCCCCCCTCCCTCCCAATTCCCTTTGATCCCGTGTCCCTCGGTGACTGACCCTCCTGCCCCTGGGAAACAGTTTCCCCATCGTGGACTCAATCCCCTTCCTGATTCGGAATGCCTCGATTCCATCTCCTTCCCTGAGAGCAACGATCCCAGCGTTTCCAGTCCCTCACACCGATCCCCTCACAGATAACCTCCCCCTGCACCCAGACCTGGCCCCCAGCAGCACTTCTGCTGATAAAGAGATAGAATAGAATCCCCACAGTGTGGAAACAGGCCCTTCAGCCTAACAAGTCCAAACCAACCCACCAAAGAGTATCCCACCCAGAACCATTCCACTACGCTGTTATCATAACTAATCCACCCTAACCTGCATATCCCTGGACACTATGGGACAATTTCCCACGGCCAATCCACCCTAACCTGCACATCCCTGGGCACTATGGAACAATTTCCCACGGCCAATCCACCCTAACCTGCACATCCCTGGGCACTATGGGACAATTTCCCATGGCCAATCCACCCTAACCTGCATATCCCTGGACACTATGGGACAATTTCCCACGGCCAATCCACCCTAACCTGCACATCCCTGTACACTATGGGACAATTTCCCACGGCCAATCCACCCTAACCTGCACATCCCTGGGCACTATGGGACAATTTCCCATGGCCAATCCACCCTAACCTGCACATCCCTGGGCACTATGGGACAATTTCCCACGGCCAATCCACCCTAACCTGTTTATTATAGGCCCCCCAATAGCAGCAGAGATGTGGAGAAACAGATTGGGAAACAGATTTTGGAAAGGTGCAGAAGCCACAGGGTCGTAGTCATGGGCGACTTCAACTTCCCAAATATTGATTGGAAGCTCTTTAGATCAAGTAGATTGGATGGGGCGGTGTTTGTGCAGTGTGTCCAGGAAGCTTTTCTAACGCAGTATGTAGATTGTCCAACCAGAGGGGAGGCCATATTGGATTTGGTACTCGGTAACGAACCGGGACAAGTGGTGGGCTTGTTGGTGGGTGAACATTTTGGTGATGGCGACCACAATTCTGTGACTTTCACCTTGGTTATGGAGAGAGATAGGTGCGCACAACAAGGTAGATTTTACAATTGGGGGAAGGGAAATTACGATGCTGTAAGACAGGATTTGAGGAGCATACGTTGGGAGCATAGGCTGTTAGGGAAGGATGTGGTGGAAATGTGGGACTTTTTCAAGGAGCAGATACGACGTGTCCTTGATATGTATGTACCGATCAGGCAGGGAAGAAATGGTCGTGTGAGGGAGCCTTGGTTGACGAGGGAGGTTGAATGTCTAGTAAAGAGGAAGAAGGAGGCTTACATAAGGTTGAGGAAACAAGGTTCAGACAGAGCAATGGAGGGATACAGGATAGCCAGAAGGGACCTGAAGAAAGGGATTAGGAGAGCTAAGAGAGGGCATGAAAAATCCCTGGCGGATAGGATCAAGGATAACCCCAAGGCATTCTATGCATATGTGAGAAACCTGAGAATGACGAGAACGAGGGTAGGTCCGATCAAGGACAGTGGTGGGAGACTGTGTATTGAGTCGGAAGAGATAGGAGAGGTCTTGAACAAGTACTTCTCTTCAGTATTTACGAACGAGAGGGACCATATTGTTGAAGAGGAGAGTGTGAAACGGACTGATAAGCTAGAAGAGATACCTGTTAGGAAGGAAGATGTGTTGGACATTTTGAACAACTTGAGGATAGACAAGTCCCCCGGGCCTGACGGGATATATCCTAGGATTATGTGGGAAGCAAGAGAGGAAATTGCAGTACCGTTGGCAATGATCTTCTCGTCTTCACTGGCAACTGGGGTGGTACCAGGGGACTGGAGAGTAGCGAATGTTGTGCCCCTGTTCAAAAAAGGGAATAGGGATAACCCCGGGAATTACAGGCCAGTTAGTCTTACTTCTGTGGCAGGCAAAGTAATGGAAAGGGTACTGAGGGATAGGATTTACGAGTATCTGGAAAGACACTGCTTGATTAGGGACAGCCAGCACGGATTTGTGAAGGGTAGGTCTTGCCTTACAAGTCTTATTGAATTCTTCGAGGAGGTGACCAAGCATGTGGATGAGGGTAGAGCAGTGGATGTAGTGTACATGGATTTTAGTAAGGCATTTGATAAGGTTCCCCATGGTAGGGTTATGCGGAAAGTCAGGAGGCATGGGATAGAGGGAAATTTGGCCAATTGGATAGAAAACTGGCTAACCGGTAGAAGTCAGAGAGTGGTGGTAGATGGTAAATATTCAGCATGGAGTCCAGTTACAAGTGGAGTTCCGCAGGGATCAGTTCTGGGTCCTCTGCTGTTTGTAATTTTTATTAATGACTTAGAGGAGGGAGTCGAAGGGTGGGTCAGTAAATTTGCAGATGATACAAAGATAGGTGGAGTTGTGGACAGTGAGGAGGGCTGTTGTCGGCTGCAGAGGGACTTAGATATGATGCAGAGCTGGGCTGAGGAGTGGCAGATGGAGTTCAACCCTGTCAAGTGTGAGGTTGTCCATTTTGGAAGAACAAATCAGAATGCGGAATACAGGGTTAATGGTAGGGTTCTTGGTCAGGTGGAGGAACAGAGGGATCTTGGGGTCTATGTACATAGATCTTTGAAGGTTGCCACTCAGGTGGATAGAGTTTGTAAGAAGGCCTATGGAGTATTATCGTTCATTAGCAGAGGGATTGAATTCAAGAGTCGTGAGGTGATGTTGCAGCTGTACAGGACTTTGGTTAGGCCACATTTGGAGTACTGTGTGCAGTTCTGGTCGCCTCACTTTAGGAAAGATGTGGAAGCTTTGGAGAGGGTGCAGAGAAGATTTACCAGGATGTTGCCTGGAATGGAGAGTAGGTCGTACGAGGATAGGTTGAGAGTTCTCGGCCTTTTCTCGTTGGAACGGCGAAGGATGAGGGGTGACTTGATCGAGGTTTATAAGATGATCAGAGGAATAGATAGAGTAGACAGTCAGAAACTTTTTCCCCGGGTACAACAGAGTGTTACAAGGGGACATAAATTTAAGGTGAAGGGTGGAAGGTATAGGGGAGATGTCAGGGGTGGGTTCTTTACCCAGAGAGTGGTGGGGGCATGGAATGCGCTGCCCGAGGGAGTGGTAGAGTCAGATTCATTGGCGACCTTTAAGCGGCATTTGGATAGGTACATGGATGGGTGCTTAATCTAGGATAGAAGTTCGGCACAACATCGTGGGCCGAAGGGCCTGTTCTGTGCTGTATTGTTCTATGTTCTATGTTCTATCCCTGGACACTATGGGACAATTTCCCACGGCCAATCCACCCTAACCTGCACATCCCTGGACACTATGGGACAACTTCCCACGGCCAATCCACCCTAACCTGCACATCCCTGGGCACTATGGGACAACTTCCCACGGCCAATCCACCCTAACCTGTACATCTTTGGACTGTGGGAGGAAACCAGAGCACCCGGAGGTAACCCACACAGACCCGGGGGGAGAATGTGTAAACTCCACCCAGACAGTCACCTGAGGGTGGGATCGAACCAGGGTCCTGGTGCTGGGAGGCAGCAGTGCTAACCACTGAGCAACCGTGCCACCCAGTTCTCACAGGGTGCAGGAACATGCCTCTTGGAGTCATAGATTCATACAGCGTGGAAACAGACCCTTCTGCCCAACTCATCCATGCTGACCAAGTTGCCCAAACTAAGTTAGTCCCGCCTCCCTGCGTTTTGCCCATATCCCTCCAACCCTTTCCTATCCATGTCTTTATCCAAATGCCTTTTAAACGTTGGAACTGCACCTGCGTCTAGCACTTCCTCTGGCAGCTCATTCCATAGGGAGCACCAGCCTCCCTTTTCAATCCGACCCCTCTCACCTCAAGCCTATGCCCTTTAGTTTTGCATTCCTCCTCTACTCTGGGGAAAAGGCCTTCATCTTATCTAAACCCTCATGATTCTAAACCTCTCTAAGGTCACCCCCCCCCCAACCTCCTTCGCTCCGGGGGGCAGTTGGGGGGGGGGGGAAATAAAAAATCCCAGGCTCTCCTTATATCCCAAATCCTCCGAACCCCAGCAACGGACTGGTAAATCTCTTCTGGACCCTCTCCAGTTTAATAATAATCATTCCTTTGGATAACGCTCCGACAAATCGTCTGAGGGTGTTTGACAGTGTTACCTGCCTAGTCTTGGCCTGGCTGGGGGAGGTGGGGGTGCATCTGAATCAGAGTTGACACTCCTGCTGTTTTAAAACTCTTTTCTGCTTTCTCTTTACGCCCCCCCACCCCCCTCCTTTCCCACAGGGAGCCAATATTCTACTGACTGATCAAGGGGACGTGAAACTAGGTGAGATATGTCTGGGAACAAGCTGATGTCGTGTGTGAGAGATAACGGGAGGTGGCATTAAACTTGTACCAGGGTAATACAGGAATCAGCAGGTACAGCATGTAGTCAAGAAGGTTAATAGGGCACAGTCCTTTTCTGTGAGAGAAACTGGACGGGAAAATAAGGATGCATTCCTTCAAGTCCACAGGGTATTGGCGAGACCCCAACCTGAATATTTTCATTTGATTTGATCTATTGTTGTCGCCTGTACCTAAATAGGGTGAAAAGTTTTGTTTTGTGTGCAGTACAGAGAGATCACATCCTCCAAAGTCCATACGGTGTTCCAACAGAGCAAAGGACCGCATCGTAACGGCCAAGGGTGGGGTCGACATTAGGGGTGAAATATATGAGAGGTCTGTTCCGAAGTCGGGGAACAAGTTGTTGGTCCACGTGTATCCTGTACCCGACGGGAGAGATTCGAACAAGGGCTGGAAGGGGGGGGGGTTTGTTCCTGCCGGTCTCGGGCAGACCAGCTGCCGTTCCACACCGCCCTCCACCCAGATTGAACACCCTCCCTGGTACATCTGTCGGAGTTGCTGAGGGTCCTTGTGGACGGGCTGCATTTCCATAGCCTCCTGAGGAAGGAGAGGCACTGTTGTACCCTGGTGGCTGCTGCCTCAACGTGGGAAGAGCAGAAAAATTGTCGCTTACTGTCACTCTCAGGGGCCTGACGGTCTTCACCCCAGCTCTGTCGGTGAAGATGGGGGAAGGTCCACCTCCATTCTCCTGAAGTAAATGATTTCGCACTTTTGTTTTGCTGTCATTGAGAGAGAGAGAGAGAGACTGTTATCATTGCAGCCTGTACACTGAGTTTTTGTCTCCCTTTCTAAAGTGGGGGTGTGGGAATGTGCGAGGGAGTGCAGAGGAGGATCACTGACTTGCCATCTCTCGTGGGGAATAGTTGGACCTACCCCCCCCCACCCACCCCCAATCTCCTCCTGCTGGTGTTTTGAAAAGAGAGGGTTGACTGATTGAAGTGGGGAAGATCCTGATCGCTCTGGGCAAGGCTGGCCATGGGAAGGGTGTCCCCCCGGGGGTCAGAGAGAACAAGGAGGAAACATTGCCAAAGTAGACGTTTTAGGTGAGGAATTGAGGGTGTGATGACAGTGACAATGGGCCAGTGGGATTGGGATAGTGGGAGTGGGATAGTGGGATTGGGATAGTGGGAGTGGGATAGTGGGATTGGGATAGTGGGATTGGGATAGTGGGAGTGGGCCACAGGTTATTGGGTGGGCTCTGTCGGACACAAACAAAGTGACAGTGATTCTCCATCTCTCTTCATTTGTAGCGGATTTTGGTGTTTCGGCCGAACTGACAGCATCAGTGGGCAAGAGAAAATCTTTCATTGGTACCCCATACTGGTAAATCATAAACCCCACACTAAATGCACCCTGATAACTGCAGCGCCGCACTGTCAGAGGGTCAGCGCTGAGGGAGCGGGCACTGTCGGAGGGTCAGTGCTGAGGGAGTGGGCACTGTCGGAGGGTCAGCGCTGAGGGAGTGGGCACTGTCGGAGGGTCAGTGCTGAGGGAGTGGGCACTGTCGGAGGGACAGCGCTGAGGGAGCGGGCACTGTGTGAGGGACAGTGCTGAGGGAGTGGGCACTGTCGGAGGGTCAGTGCTGAGGAAGTGGGCACTGTCAGAGGGTCAGTGCTGAGGGAGTGCCGTACTGTCGGAGGGTCAGCGCTGAGGGAGTGGGCACTGTCGGAGAGTCAGTGCTGAGGGAGTGGGCACTGTCGGAGGGTCAGTGCTGAGGAAGTGGGCACTGTCAGAGGGTCAGTGCTGAGGGAGTGCCGTACTGTCGGAGAGTCAGCGCTGAGGGAGCGGGCACTGTCGGAAGGTCAGCGCTGAGGGAGTGGGCACTGTTGGAGGGTCAGTGCTGAGGGAGTGGGCACTGTTGGAGGGTCAGTGCTGAGGGAGTGGGCACTGTCGGAGGGTCAGTGCTGAGGGAGTGCCGTACTGTCGGAGGGTCAGCGCTGAGGGAGCGGGCACTGTCAGAGGGTCTGTGCTGAGGGAGCGAGCACTGTCGGAGGGTCAGCACTGAGGGTGTGGGCACTGTCTGAGGGTCTGCGCTGAGGTAGTGGGCACTGTCGGAGGGTCAGTGTTGAGGGAGTGGGCACTGTCGGACGGTCAGTGCAGAGGGAGCGGGCACTGTCAGAGGGTCAGTTCTGAGGGAGTAGAGTACTGTCGGAGGGTCAGTGCTGAGGGAACGGGCACTGTCGGAGGGTCAGTGCTGAGGGAGTGCCGTACTGTCGGAGGGTCAGTGCAGAGGGAGCGGGCACTGTCAGAGGGTCAGCGCTGAGGGAGCGGGCACTGTCGGAGGGTCAGCGCTGAGGGTGTGGGCACTGTCTGAGGGTCAGTGCTGAGGGTGTGGGCACTGTTGGAGGGTCAGTGCTGAGGGTGTGGGCACTGTTGGAGGGTCAATGCTGAGGGGGTGAGCACTGTCAGTGGGTCAGTGCTGAGGGAGTGCTGCACGTTCGGACGGTCAGTGCTGAGGGAGAGGGCACTGACGGAGGGTCAGTGCTGAGGGAGTGGGCACTGTCTGAGGGTCAGTGCTGAGGGAGTGGGCACTGTTGGAGGGTCAGTGCTGAGGGAGTGGGCACTGTCGGAGGGGCAGTGCTGAGGGAGTGGGCACTGTCAGAGGTTCAGTGCTGCGGGAGTGGGCACTATCGGAGGGTCAGCGCTGAGGGAGCGGGCACTGTCGGAGGGTCAGTGCTGAGGGAGTGGGCACTGTCGGAGGGGCAGTGCTGAGGGAGTGGGCACTGTCGGAGGGGCAGTGCTGAGGGAGTGGGCACTGTCAGAGGTTCAGTGCTGAGGGAGTGGGCACTATCGGAGGGTCAGCGCTGAGGGAGCGGGCACTGTCGGAGGGTCAGTGCTGAGGGATTGGGCACTGTCGGAGGGTCAGCGCTGAGGGACTGGGCACTGTCAGAGGATCAGTGCTGAGGGAGCGGGCACTGTCGGAGGGACAGCGCTGAGGGAGCGGGCACTGTTGAAGGGTCAGTGCTGAGGGAGTGGGCACTGTCGGAGGGCCAGTGCTGAGGGAGTGGGCACTGTCGGAGGGTCAGTGCTGAGGAAGTGGGCACTGTCGGAGGGTCAGTGCTGAGGGAGTGGGCACTGTTGGAGGGTCAGTGCTGAGGGAGTAGGCACTGTCGGAGGGTCAGTGCTGAGGGAGAGCTGCACTGTCTGAGGGTCAGTGCTGAGGGAGTGGGCACTGTCAGACGGTCAGTGCTGAGGGAGTGCCGCACTATCGGAGGGTCAGTGCTGAGGGAGTGCCGCACTGTCGGAGGGTCAGTGCTGAGGGAGTGCCGCACTGTCGGAGGGTCAGTGCTGAGGGAGTGCCGCACTGTCGGAGGGTCAGTGCTGAGGGAGTGCCACAGTGTCGGAGGTGCTGTCTTTCCAATGAGACATTAAATTGAGATCCTTGGGCAGGGAGAGGGTTGTTCTCCACGGCCAGTGTTGGAAGGGCTGGGAGGGTTGGGGGCGTGGGGGGTATGGAGAAAGCCCCAGCTTCTGGGGTCAAGACTGATGCCTCAACCAACATCACTAAAAACAGTTAATCTGCTTCACAGTCACAATGCCGTGTGTGGGATCTTGCTGTGCGGTAATTACCTTGCTGAGTTTCCTACAACAGGTGACTGCATTAATGAAAGCATTCCATTGGCTGGGAAGGTTTGGGAAAATGCAGTCTGTATTGGGGATAGATTGTCTCTCTCCTGGCCCACGGTGATGGGGAGGAGCTGTCACATTTCATTGGCCATCTCTAGTCCCAGCAGCCCTTGCAGCTTTTCGGGGTGATCGGGCAGTCTGGAAGGTGTCAATATTGGGGAGGGTGGGGTTGGGGGGGGGGGGGGGGGGCTCGAGGGTGGGGCACTCAGTGTTGGTTTGTAATTAGACCCAGGTCATACTGACATATAGACAGGGCCATGAACCACACCAGACAGTGCGGTCTGGGTGAGGTTCAGTATTCGGTTACCCTGTCGATCCCAACCCCCCCTGTCCTTTCCCAACTCCAACTGGTGAAACTCCGGCTGCGTTTTCCACACAGGATGGCTCCGGAAGTCGCTGCGGTTGAGAAAAAGGGTGGTTACAATCAGCAGTGTGACATCTGGGCCGTTGGGATAACAGCCATCGAACTGGCTGAGTTACAGCCCCCCATGTTTGATCTGCACCCTATGAGGTAAGCACAGAATATCCAACCCGCCCAATGGTACCTCTCCACTGATCTCCATGACACAGAACCCAGGGGTAAACCCTTAACTGTGCTCTCTACCCAACCCAACCCAACCCAACCCAACCCAACCCAACTCAACCCAATCCAACCCAACCCAACTCAACCCAACCCAACCCAATCCAACCCAACCCAACCCAACCCAATCAAACCCAACTCAACTCAACCCAGTTCCAACCTTCCAACTCAGCACCGCCCTCATGACCTGTCCCACCTGCCAATCATCCTTCCCACCTATCTGCTCCACTCTCCTCTCCAACCTATCACCTTTACCCCCACCCCCACCCCCACACCCCCACCCCCACCCCCCACACCCACACCCCCACCCACACCCACCTATTGCACTCTCAGCTACCTTCCCCCTCGTCTCACTCCCCTCCCATTTATCTCTCCACCCCCAAGGCTCCCAGCCTCATTCCTGATGAAGGGCTCCCACCCAAAATGTCGATTTTTCTGCTTCTCGGATGCTGCCTGACCTGCTGTGCGTTTCCAGCGCCGTTCTCTCAACTCAACCCATCCCACCCCCATCTGACCCAGCTCAACCCACCCAATACCATCCCCTCCCAACCCAACTCAACTCAACCCATCCCACCCCCATCTGACCCAGCTCAACCGACCCTACACCATCCCCTCCCAACCCAACTCAACTCAACCCATCCCACCCCAATCTGACCCAGCTCAACCCACCCCACACCATCCCATTCCTACCCCATCCAACCTAACTGAACTCACCCCACCCCACCCCACCCCACCCCACCCCACCCAATCTGACCCAGTTCAATTCACTCCACACCAACCCGTCGCAATGTAATCCAACCTAACTCAACCCATCCCACCCCAATCTTGCCCCAGCTCAACCCACACCACACCATCCCATTCCTACCCAATCCAACCCAACTGAACTCAACTCATCCCATCCCAATCTCGTCCCAGCTCAACCCACACCACTCCATCCCATCCCAATCAAATTCAAATCGACTCAACTCAACCCAACCCATCCCAGTTTTACCCCACTAAACCCAACCCAAACCAACTAAACCTCAGCTAGCTCAACCAACCAAGCCCAGCTCAACCCATTCCAATCTAACTAACTCAACCTGACCCAACCCATCCCAATCTAACTCAACCTGACCCAACCCATCCCAATCTAACTCAACCTGACCCAACCCCTCCCAACCTAACTCAACCTGACCCAACCCATTCTAATCTAACTCAACCTGACCTAACCCATCCCAAACTAACTCAACCTGACCCAACCCCTCCCAATCTAACTCAACCTGACCCAACCCATTGCAATCTAACTCAACCTGACCCAACCCATCCCAAACTAACTCAACATGACCCAACCCATCCACTCTAACTCAACCTGACCCACCACTTTCTAATCTAACTCAGTCTAACCAAGCTCAACCCAAGGACAATGAAATCCAACACAAATGAGCTGAACTGGAACTCAACATCTTCACAACACAATTCAACAAAATCCAAGCCCACCTCAACCAGCTAAACCCCACTCTATCACAATCCAGTACAACCCAATACTATCTAACCAAAGTCAACTCAACTCAATCCAACTTGACCCAGCTCAATCCAATGCAACACTGTTAAACTCAACTCAACTCAGCTCAGTTGCTATTCAATTCCATGATAACCCTACTCAACTCAAACCAACCTAACCCAACTCAATGCGACTAAAATCCAACTTGACCCAAGTCAACTCAACTCAATTCAATAGAACTCAGCACAACTCATTCCAACCAAACTTCAGCTCAACTCATCCCAAACTATGTCAGTGACTGGCATGCATGTGTGAATGAACTTTTTTTCAGTTACTTCCCACGGTCAGTGGGCATGCGTGAATCCATCAGAGAGTCGAAAATGTGTCTCCTTCTCCTTCTGTTCTCCTAGGGCGTTGATGCTAATGTCGAAGAGTAATTTCCAACCCCCAAAACTGAAAGATAAGTTAAAATGGTAAGAGCACCTCACCAACTGTTGGGAGGTGGGGGGGGGAGAGGGGGGGGGGGGGGTGGGGTGGCGATGGTGGGTGGCAGGGGTGGCAAGGGGCAGGAAGTGAAGCCCACCGCAGCCCATAAGTCGGGTCTCTCCATCCGCTATTCTGAAAGGAATTGTATAGGGATGTGGGTCTCACTGGAAAAAGGTTGGCATTTGTTTGTGGGCACCCAGTGCGTGCCCCACCTTGTTACCCCTTGAATAGGGTCTGGGGGAGTGGGGGTTGGAGGTCATGATTTCAATATAACCAACGGGGGCGGGGAGGGGGAAGGGGGGTAAGTTCAGACTCAGCTACATCAGTGGAGTGGCGGGTGCGGGTAGTTGAGAGGTGCTAGAGTCACACATCGATTGTAGAGTCGAAAGAAGAATGATAGAGCTCCTTCAGTGAATCCTTCTGTTAATTAAACCAAACATCCAGAAAAACTCACCTCGCCTCGTCATCTGTTAAAGCAGGGGTGACTCCCCAAAGTCCATTATTTAAAGAAAATAACACTCATTTATTATTTAACTCTAAAAGTGAACATTAAACACAACAACAATTCACAGTCTTTCTGCTAATTATCTGCCTCCAACTCTATAACAATATGCTATTCCCAATAAAACACTTAGTAAAATTACATCAATTTAATTTCAAACGCATACAGCCACTGTTGTCTTTGCTGTCTGCCTTCCTCCAACTAAAGATCTCTCTGGCCATCTTCTTTCTTTTTACTGTGATTATATTTCATATGAAAAGGTACATTTTTATGAAGAGCATTTCCTAATTTCGTGGCTCTCAATGGCGGTTGCCCTGTCTGATTTCTGCCTGCTTTTTTTTACCCTCACCAACATTGGATCATCTCATTGGTTTGATGTCAGCAAAACAATAAATTCAAACACGATTGGGTTTCAGTACCCTGGGACATAATTTCAACTGATTAGTTAAATTTGAATTGTTGTCAAAACAGCAACCAACTCAGGTATTTATTTCAAAGTATCTATTTATGGGCAGCACGGTGGCTCAGTGGCTAGTGCTGTTGCCTCCCGGATTCGATCCCACCCTCAGGTGTCTGTCTGTGTGGAGTTTGCACATTCTCCCCGTGTCTGTGTGGGTTTCCTCCGGGGTGCTCCAGTTTCCTCCCACAGTCCAAAGATGTGCAGGTTAGGGTGGATTGGCCATGGGAAAGTGGTCCCATAGTGCCCAGGGATGTGCAGGTTGGGGTGGATTGGCCATGGGAAATTGTCCCGTAGTGTCCAGGGATGTGCAGGTTAGGGTGGATTGGCCGTGGGAAATTGTCCCGTAGTGTCCAGGGATGTGCAGGTTAGGGTGGGTTGGCCATGGGGAATTGTCCCATAGTGCCCAGGGATGTGCAGGTTAGGGTGGATTGGCCGTGGGGAAATTGTCCCATAGTGTCCAGGGATGTGCAGTAGGTAGGGTGGATTGGCCGTGGGAAATTGTCCCATAGTGTCCAGGGATGTGCAGGTTAGGGTGGATTGGCCGTGGGAAATTGTCCCATAGTGTCCAGGGATGTACAGGTTAGGGTGGATTGGCCGTGGGAAATTGTCCCATAGTTCCCAGGGATGTGCAGGTTAGGTGAATATGTCAGGGGGAAATGTAGAGTAATAGGATAGGGAATGGGTCTGGGTGGGTTACTCTTTGGAGGGTCAGTATGGACTTATTATGGCTGAATGGCCTGTTCCCACACTGTAGGGATTCTATGAAATGTTACATATTTTAATTTTGCATCTAATTATAGACAGACACAGATGTCAGCTCTCAAACAGCGTTCACTCTCTCTTAAAGGTACAGTACGTACCTTCAACGTTATAACAAGGGTAGCTCCAAGCTGCCATCTGAACCACTAGCTGGTGGGGATTTGAACCCTGAACTATCCCCCACATCCCCAGCACTGTGCACCTCCCGAACCAGGGGAAGGACTTTGTTAGCGCTCCCACTCTCACCTCCTCCTCCTGCCCTCAGGTCCTCGGAGTGTCACAGTTTCATCAAGATGAGCCTGAGAAAGAATCCCAAGAAGAGGCCGACAGCGGAGAAACTGCTCCAGGTAATGGGAATCTGGGATAATTGTCCGCGCAAAGTCGCTATGAAGAACAGCGAACACTGTTGAGTCAAGGTGTCTGACTGAAGACATTGGAGGAGGTCACAAGGGGGCGATGTGGGATCCAGATCTTACATGCCCCAGGGAGTGGGACTTCCCAATCCCAATCCCAATCCCAATCCCGAATGGTTGGGTCGGGATAGAGTATCTCAAACCCCATTACGTTCATATCCCTGGGACACCTGCCCCCCACCAACCCCACTGCCCCGTGGCTGAACACTCCCCCCCTCCCCCTCCCACTCCGTCAAGGACATCCAGGTCCTGGGCCTCCCCCACCGCCAAACCATTACCACCCGACACCTGGATGAGGAACGCCCCATATTCCACCTTGGGAATCTGCAGCCACACGGGATAAATGGGGATTTCAACAGCTTTCCTCATTTCCCCTCCCCCAGCATTATCCCAGTCACAAACTCCAATTCGGCACCACCGCTCCTGACCCGTCCATCACTGCCCCCTCTGACCTATCACCTTCTCCCTCACCTTCATCCATCTATCGCTTTCCCAGCTACCTCCCTCCAACCACCTCCCCCCCCCCCCCCCCCCCACTTACCTCTCAGCCCCGACCCACAAACCTCATTCCCAATGAAGGGCTTTTCCAGGTATTGTCGATTCTCCTGCTCCTCGGATGCTGCCTGACCTGCTGTGCTTTTCCAGCATCACATTCATGACTATGGCCATATCCCACCAATCCAAATACCTCAAGACCCTGGGGGAGGGTGGGGAGCGAAGTTTACTGGGAAGGGACCAGGGATAATGGTCCTCAGGGAATGTGGAGACAGATCGAGAGATGCTGTGGGATCATTCCCCTTGGAGCAGAGAGGGTTCGAGGATGTGGGGAGAGGAGATTGAATCCATGCTTTTGGATTGGTTGATGGGGGAGAAACAGCTCCCAGAGGCGGGGGGAAGGTGGGGGGGGTCAGTGATGGTCACACAGGGACCACTCAACCCCTCTACTCTGGGGAATTCTAGATGATTTACCCCCATCCACGTCTTCCAAAGGAATAACCAGCTTCTGGGCTCCTTGATGTGTTTTCCTTGGCAGCACCCATTCGCCAACCAGGCCCTGAGCCGGATCCAAGGGATCGAACTTCTGGACAAGGTCAATAATCCAGAGGCCAGCACATCTTCACCGACGGATGACAGTGACCTGGAGGTAGGGTGTGCCGGGGTGGAAGGGGTTGGCTGGATTTCACCAAGATGCCAAGGCAGAGATGTTACCCATGGCTCCTGCTCACATCCTGTCAGTGCCAGTTGACCCACGGGTGGACTGTCCCCTGCCATCTCCCATATCGCCCCCCCCCCCCCACCAGTGGGGCAAATGTGACAAAGCCCCATGCACTTGGGACCAATAACCTGCCCCACTGTCAGGGGGGTCAGTGCTGAGGGAGTGGGCACTGTTGGAGTGTCAGTGCTGAGGGAGGGGGGCACTGTCGGAGGGTCAGCGCTGAGGGAGTGGGCACTGTCGGAGGGTCAGCGCTGAGGGAGGGGGGCACTGTCGGAGGGTCAGTGCTGAGGGAGTGGGCACTGTCGGAGTGTCAGTGCTGAGGGAGGGGGCACTGTCGGAGGGTCAGTGCTGAGGGAGGGGGCACTGTCGGAGGGTCAGTGCTGAGGGAGTGGGCACTGTCGGAGGGTCAGTGCTGAGGGAGTGGGCACTGTCGGAGGGTCAGTGCTGAGGGAGTGGGCACTGTCGGAGGGTCAGTGCTGAGGGAGTGGGCACCGTAGAGGGTCAGTGCTGAGGGTGGGGGGTGAATTGCGTTGGAGAATTGAGTGTTACCCCTCATGACTGTTGTGTCAGTAACACACTCGGGATCGAGAACATGCTATCCCAGTATTCCCAAAAGTGCTCTATTGAAATGATCGAACTGGCCGTTAAACAGCAGACTCCCAGAATTGAGCAAGTTTCTCCCGTCACAGATCAGTGTAACAAGAGTCAGCTTCAAAACTGATTGAAATGTCGGCAGAGAGGAGGAAAAGAGAGGGGTGAGAGGGGAGGTAGATGACAGAAGAGAGAGAGAGAGAGAGAGAGAGAGAGTGGGCAGAGCGAGAGAGGAGAGAGATAGGGAACAGAGGGGAGAGGAAGGAGAGAGAGGGAAAGGGGAGGGGCGAAGAGAGAGGGATGAGGGAAAGTGGACAGGGAGAGATGAAAGAGAGGAGACAGAAAGGGATGAGAGGAGAGGGAGGGAGGGAAGAGAGGGAGGCAGGAGAGGAGAGGGAGGGAAGAGAGGGAGGGAGGAGAGGAGAGGGAGGGAAGAGAGGGGAGGGAGAGAAGAGAGGGAGGGAGGAGAGGAGAGGGAGGGAAGAGAGGGAAGGAGGAGAGTACAGGGGAGAGGAGAGGGGAGAGAGGGGGAGAGGGAGAGGGGGAGAGGGAGAGGGAGAGAGCAAATGTGAAGAAGAGAAACTGAGGGAACAGGGAAAGAGGAGAGAGGGGAAAGAGAGGAGAGCAAAAGAGAGGGAGAATGAGAAAGAGAGAGGGGGGAAAGAGAGATGAGAGAGGATAGGGATAGAGAGGGGAGAGGGAGAGAAGGGAGAGAGGAGGGGGAGAGAGGATAGGGATAGAGAGAGGAGAGGGAGGGGGAGAATGGCAGAAGTTGAGAAAGAGACAGAAACTCCGAGCTCGGGACTGAGGGTCAGAGATAAGGAGAGACAGAAATGGACACAGTGGGAGAGTTATAATGAGGGAGACAGAGAGGATTCGAGAGGCGTGGACTAAATAACCCTCTGTTAAGATTCCCACTTCCCTTTACCCTCCCTCGGGGCATCCCAGAGCTTCAGTGACAGCGAGGGGCTCTCTGTCTGAAGAGAGCTGCTTTGTGGGAAAAGTAGCAGCCAATTGTCGCACAGCAGGATCCCAAACACAGCCGTGTAGGAAGTGAACCTGAACGCCCGTGGTCAGTGGTGCTGGGTGAGGGACCAATATCGGCTCTGGGACCGGTCGGTTGGCCCTTAATCCCTGAATGGAGATCCTCCTGGCCCCGACTCAGTGGAGGGTGTCGGGGGAGACAGGGATTTGGATGGTGCGGGGCATTGTGGGACTGGCATGTCGGACAATCTGCCCAGAGTCTAACCTTCTCGTTCCCTTCCAGCCCTGTGACACTTACCCCGATAAGATCACCTCACTGGGGGGACACATGAGAGCAGAGAGGACTCGCTCCGAGATCCAGTGTAAGTCCCTCACTCTGCTCGAACCGGGGGCTGCATCGTCTGATGTGTCTGTTGGTTGACACCAGCCATTCACTCGAGGGGTACAGATCAAGGAGGGCCGAGGAGAGACCCGGGGGGGAGAGCTGAGAGGGCTTTGTGCACCAAACCTACGTTTATCTGAGCCTTCAACGTACAATGGCACCCTGAACCATGTCAGGAGATCTCACAGGCAGGAGAACAATATTCGGCTAACAGAGATCGGTTTGAAGGAACACACAAAAGGAGGAGAGGGAGAGAGACAGGGAGAGAGTGGAAGGGAATTCCAGACCTTCACTCCTCAGTGACAGAGCAATCGGGATCAGAGATAGGGAGGGGGTGTAGGGGCTGGAGAGGGTGACAGAGATAGGGAGGGGGTAGTAGGGGCTGGAGGGGGTGACAGAGATAGGGAGGGGGTGTAGGGGCTGGAGGGGGGTGACAGAGATAGGGAGGGGGTGTAGGGGCTGGAGGGGGGTGACAGAGATAGGTAGGGGGTGTAGGGGCTGGAGGGGGGTGACAGAGATAGGGAGGGGGTGTAGGGGCTGGAGGGGGTTACAGAGATAGGGAGGGGGTGTAGGGGCTGGAGGGCGGTTACAGAGATAGGGAGGGGGTGTAGGGGCTGGAGGGGGTTACAGAGATAGGGAGGGGGTGTAGGGGGCTGGAGGGGGTTACAGAGATAGGGAGGGGGTGTAGGGGGCTGGAGGGGGGGTTACAGAGATAGGGAGGGGGTGTAGGGGCTGGAGGGGGTTACAGAGATAGGGAGGGGGTGTAAGGGCTGGAGGGGATTACAGAGATAGGGAGGGGGTGTAGGGGGTTACAGAGATAGGGAGGGGGTGTAGGGGCTGGAGGGGGTTACAGAGATAGGGAGGGGGTGTAGGGGCTGGAGGGGGGTTACAGAGATAGGGAGGGGGTGTAGGGGCTGGAGGGGATTACAGAGATAGGGAGGGGGTGTAGGGGGGTGACAGAGATAGGGAGGGGGTGTGGGGGGCTGAAGGGGGTTTACAGAGATAGGGAGGGGGTGTAGGGGCTGGAGGGGGTTACAGACATAGGAGGGGGTGTAGGGCGCTGGAGGGGGGTTACAGAGATAGGGAGGGGGTGTAGGGGCTGGAGGGGATTACAGAGATAGGGAGGGGGTGTAAGGGCTGGAGGGGGTTACAGAGATAGGGAGGGGGTGTAAGGGCTGGAGGGGGTTACAGAGATAGGGAGGGGGGTGTAGGGGCTGGAGGGGGTTACAGAGATAGGGAGGGGGGTGTAGGGGGCTGGAGGGGGTTACAGAGATAGGGAGGGGGGTGTAAGGGCTGGAGGGGGTTACAGAGATAGGGAGGGGGTGTAGGGGCTGGAGGGGGGGTTACAGAGATAGGGAGGGGGTGTAGGGGAATTACTTGAATGTAATCCTGTCTGTATCCAGTCCGTCAGGTACAGTTTGGACGCCCAATGAAGAAGGAGACTGAGCCGGAGAGCACAGAGGTGAGTGAACACACTGCACGGGTGGGTGGATGGGACTAGAGCCTCTGCTGGTCTATTGTTGGTTGACGGAACAATGTTGACTTTAGGACACGGGAGAACTGCCCCCCACCGCCTCCCCCACACCCCCCCACATCGCTCATCATCCAATAGTAGCCTCGGGATGTTTTAACCTCCTCACCCCCTGAGTGGCCGGATGGGTTCTTGGTTTCATGTCTCACTGGAATGAGTACGCTCCCACAGTGCCCACTCCCCCAGCACTGACCCTCCGACGGTGCCCACTCCCCCAGCACTGACCCTCCGACAGTGCCCACTCCCCCAGCACTGACCCTCCGACGGTGCCCACTCCCTCAGCACTGACCCTCCCACAGTGCCCACTCTCTCAGCACTGACCCTCCAACAGTGCCCACTCCCTCAGCACTGACCCTCCGACAGTGCCCACTCCCTCAGCACTGACCCTCCAACAGTGCCCACTACCTCAGCACTGACCCTCCGACAGTGCCCACTCCCTCAGCACTGACCCTCCGACAGTGCCCACTCCCTCAGCACTGACCCTCCAACAGTGCCCACTTCCCTCAGCACTGACCCTCCGTCCGTCAGTGCCCACTCCCTCAGCACTGACCCTCCGACAGTGCCCACTCCCTCAGCACTGACCCTCCGACAGTGCCCACTCCCTCAGCACTGACCCTCCGACAGTGCCCACTTCCTCTGCACTGACCCTCCGACAGTGCCCACTTCCCTCTGCACTGACCCTCCCACAGTGCCCACTCCCTCTGCACTGACCCTCCCACAGTGCCCGCTCCCTCAGCGCTGACCCTCTGACAGTGCCCACTCCCTCAGCACTGACCCTCCGACAGTGCCCACTCCTCTCAGCACTGACCCTCCGACAGTGCCCACTCCCTCAGTACTGACCCCTCCGACAGTGCCCACTCCCTCAGCACTGACCCTCCGACAGTGCCCACTCCCTCAGCACTGACCCTCCGACAGTGCCCACTCCCTCTGCACTGACCCTCCGACAGTGCCCACACTCCCTCAGCACTGACCCTCTGACAGTGCCCGCTCCCTCAGTGCTGACCCTCCGACAGTGCCCGCTCCCTCAGCATTGACCTCCGAAAGTGCCCGCTCCCTCAGCACTGAGCCTCTGACAGTGCCCACTCCCTCAGCACTGACCCTCCGACAGTGCCCGCTCCTCAGCACTGACCCTCCGACAGTGCCCGCTCCCTCAGCACTGACCCCCCCGACAGTGCCCCCCTCCCTCAGCACTGAGCCTCTGACAGTGCCCACTCCCTCAGCACTGACCCTCCGACAGTGCCCGCTTCCCTCAGCACTGACCCTCCGACAGTGCCCGCTCCCTCAGCACTGACCCTCTGACAGTGCTCGCTCCCTCAGCATTTACCCTCCCACAGTGCCCACTTCCCTCAGCACTGACCCTCTGACAGGCCCACTCCCTCTGCCCTGACCCTCCGACAGTGCCAGCTCCCTCTGCACTGACCCTCTGACAGTGCCAGCTCCCTCTGCCCTGACCCTCCGACAGTGCCAGCTTCCTCTGCACTGACCCTCTGACAGTGCCAGCTCCCTCAGCACTGACCCTCCGACCAGTGCCCGCTCCCTCAGCACTGACCCTCCCACAGTGCCCACTCCCTCAGCACTGACCCTCCGACAGTGCCCACTCCCTCAGCACTGACCCTCCCACAGTGCCTGCTCCCTCAGCACTGACCCCTCCGACAGTGCCCACTCCCTCAGCACTGACCCTTCTACAGTGCCCACTCCCTCAGCACTGACCCTCCGACAGTGCCCACTCCCTCAGCACTGACCCTCCAATCGGGTCCACTCCCTCAGCACTGACCCTTCTAACAGTGCCCGCTCCCCTCCGCACTGACCCTCTGACAGGGCCCACTCCCTCAGCACTGACCCTTCTACAGTGCCCACTCCCTCCGCACTGACCCTCTGACAGTGCCCGCTCCCTCAGCACTGACCCTCCGAGTTGGGATCTTGAACTCACATCCTTGTGATTGAGGTTAAAAAGTCTGAGGGCTGAACCACTGGAGAACATGACTGTCTCTGAAGTAATTGATCACACTTGAACGTTTTAGGCTTGTGCTGTGACTTTGTAAAACGTTGTGAACGTGCCCTGAAAGAGCACAGGCCCGTTCCTGAGGTTTGTACCGACCTTGGCCTGCTCCCTTTTGGATTTTGCCTCA